>NC_064040.1:8033609-8164164 GCF_932526225.1 Nematostella vectensis
AACCGGTAGGTCCATTATCAGGGTCCAGAACAGTCCATGATATAACTGAATAAGTGAAAGCACTCAAAGACCAAGATTCTGGAATATTCGGAAGTACAGAGCATTATGCAACGCAAATTAAGTTTTAAACACCCAAAAACTATCGGCCCACCGACGTTTGCCTTTTTTCGAAGCATCCGCTTCCACCGGCTAATTGAAACGAGTAATAGAGATACTTTCAACCAAGTATGGGATTGAATTGCGGTCAATTGTATTCTTGTATTTGATACTTCCTTTCAAGTATATACTCTACAATTTTCAGATGTAAACAATAGCAAAGGTTTCAGGTGAATAAAATCAACACAAGGTTGAAATTGAAAGTGTGTTACATGTCTGTATTAACAGATAAACAGAAGTCTCGCTTTACGTTTCGAGCGTTAGCCCTTAGTGTTTTTTGTTATCTATCGAAGGGCTCAGTAACGCTCAAAGAGTCGGCAACTACTCTGTTCCATAGAGGCGTAAAACACACTATTTTAACCTGATTCCACAACGCCTTCGCAGAGCACTTAGTTATTCTACAGCTTTTCTGTTGTTTTTCTAGTCATAAGTTCGAAGAAGTGTGATCGAAATTCTCAGAAATAATGATTACCTCACGGGTAATTTGGAATTATTGGACGCCTAAATCATAATCAGAATAACTTTATTGTTACTATGCATTTAGCTTGGTTGCGGGATTTTTAAAGAATGAATTTTGGTCATTTCATGCTGGGTCTGGGAAAATTATATTTTCGAGCAGGGGAGATCTTTGTTTTCTGGTCATTACACATTTCGTGTGTCGGGGGGGGGGGGGGGGGGGGGGGGGAGGAGGGTGCCAGTGAAATTTTGCGCAAAGCCCTAACCTGCTGCAATACAAATTCATGAATGTTTATATCTTACAAAAAACGTTTAAGCAAAAAGTTTGCACAAAAATTCCATCTACGTGCCATATTTCCCTATCGACCGTACCTCCCTGTTACTTACAGTTCACGCGGTCTCTCGGGACTGAAGACATCCAGACTATCCCCGCCTTTCCTTCATGGCAAGAGCTGACTAAAGGCTTCTATGAGATGGTCTTTCTTTTATAACAGATTATCTGAGTTCAGCGGATTGCTTGCTAAAGTACTATATACCCCCCAGGGACAGTGTGAGAATTTGTCAGGATATTTCCTAAAAAAAACAACCCAAGATGGCTGATATCCTTCTTGTAATAGTCACTTTTATCGTCTCACAATGCGGATCCGTGACTTCTGCGTTTCCCGTTAAGATATGGTTGTTGGCTATTGTTCTTACAAAGGGAAGAAATGGCAGATGGACTGATTCGACACCCTTTGCATGATGGTCTCCCGTGATCCTTTGCGCCCGTCTTAGTGTGTTAAAAAACACAACGTAATATACACAACCAACATGTAACACCTAGAAAAGTCTTATTAATGCAGCTATCATATTGTAGCAGCTCAGTGGTTAAGATATTTCCTATCGCTTCTTAGTCGCAGTTTTAACAAACAAGAAATGCTATTTCATGTGATACTGTCTTTTATCCTTTTTTACATTCTCTTTCCTCCCTCAAGGGCAAACTACAAATCCCTCTAATTTAGTTATCAATGGCTTTTGGTGACTTGACACCATCGTTTTTAGTGCTTGTCTTTTGCTGATTTAATTAAATGCATTTAATCTTTTTTAAGCCTACAATTTCTTATCGTTTTTTATTTTTTCATTTTTCCATACTATACATTTTTCACACATTTTTAAATTACATCACATTTAAATCACATTTTTAAATTTAAAAATTACATTCAATAGATTAGCGCTCTGAGTCTGAGGGGAATAAACAGCGAAATAAAAACTGTGTGTTGAGATGGAGAGGGCAACATGCGCGAAGGCGTGGCGAGGGTGTAATATAAGACATTTCTCAACGAAAACATCTTAAATTCGAAAAAAATATACAAAGTACGACTAAAAAATAAGACTTACAGACGGCAAACAAAGAGAGCCGGAAATTGGTAAGATAGACAGAGAGGTGAATTCTGTGATTGCATTTACGATTTACACAAATAGTCTAAATAAAATATGCGCCTCGACTTAATTGAGCAATCAGTGGTGTCATTTAAGCAGACGGTTCTTGAAATGGGTTGACATAATTTCGATGGATAACATATGTCTCCAGTCTGACCCGACTTAATGAGGTGAAACAGAGTGTTGAAAAAAACAGCAGATTGTTAAAACATTCGCCCTAGCAAGTGTTTGAGTCCATTCAGGGAGTATAAACAATACCTTTCTACACTTCTCATAGTATAATCTATTAAAATTTCTGGTCTTATATACCTTTGTAAATCAACCGAATAATGAAATAAGGGTATCCAATTGGTTGTGTAGAATTATTCTCATAGATAGTTTTGTTTGATTGACGCATGTAATCTCACCAAGGGATGACGTCAGTGAGAGGATTGAGTGTAGGTTGGCTAAAGGGCTAAGGCATACATCAATTTGAGGATTTATTCCATATATATTGTAGACGCATGAGAGGTGTAAACCAGGTGATGGAGGTTTTCATGATGTAGACGAAGAAGTAACACAGTCACAAAAACACGGTATGAAACAAATTTCAGCTCTTAACACTCGTGCATTTTTCACATTCTCTAGCTGTTGCCTGTTGGAATAAGTATTCTTTTGTTGGTCGAAAAAAGAGCATGGTTTCTAACCCAGGCATTTGCCCCGCGGGTATAACACACTTTAATAAATGTTTTCTTTCTATGTTTCATAGCAATCAAATTTGGCTTTTGGGTCGGAGATATACCGAGTGTCAATTTTGCTCAAGCAGTTATAACAAAAATATTATTGTATGCACTCTTCAATCTTTGACATTTCTTCTGTTCTGTGATAATGCTAGCTTACGCAGTTCACAGGAAGGTTCGTATTAAGGTTAACCTAATGCATTTGCAGAGGATTGAATTAATCAAGTTCATTAATTGTTGCAAACTAAATAAGTCAGGGAATACAATATTCGGGGATATTCTAGCACTTTATACTTTTTTTATTGTTTACGATCTTTGTCGGTGTTTTCCTCTTTCCTTTTCCTGTCCTCCTCTATTATTGTTTCGATTGTGGATATATATATCTTCTCACTTTAGAAGATAACGCTTATTCCATTAAACTTCTGGTTATAAGGGGATTATCTAGGTGCTAAAATTGTTTAGTGTCGTCTTTCAGGCTTTCAGGCCTGGATCACGGCACGATATTGTATTTTCGCGTTTCAAAATCATATTATCTTATTGAGCAAGGACATCATAACCCCCGATGGTTATATTTATTGATCTTGTTTTGCTTGATTTATATTGAAATGGTTTATTTTCTTAAAAGTTTACACATTTTATTCACTAGTAGAGTAGCTGTAGATTTTGCACGATTGTTTGCCATCTAGTGAGTGTGTTGGTTCGTGACCTCCAGTTCCTGAATGAGAATTTGAACAAGATTAACTCGGAACCATTTAAACTTTGAAGAGCTAAATCAATTATAAAAAGAGACCAGCCAATGAATACGAATGCACTTTTAGAGCTCCCTGGACATTACAGTAATTGTTTCTCAATAAAATCTTTCTATCCGATAGAGACATACGTAGAATTTATCGCCAGTTTTTTGTTGCGCGCTATTGATTTGCTGTTCATTAGTCAGCAAAAGTCTATCTGGTCCAATACGTATTAAGCGAGAATTATCAAAGACATATGCCGTCTTGCTTTATCCTCGGCAGAGTAACTTATCAAACAACCACTGGCGCTGAGCTATCAACCAGATCACTTGCAAAGTTGATTTGGGACTTGTGCACAGTATTGCACCGCTGAGGTACCTTTTTCATCTATGATATTTTTTTCATATCTTAGATGTTATCGTCAAAATGTTATTGACGGCGTGCCTCTTTAGGATAGGTATTTCTAGTCAAGCTTTCATAGAAGCATTTTATTCATATAGTTAATCTGCACAAGAGAGAGAGAGAGAGAGAGAGAGAGAGAGAGAGAGAGAGAGAGAGAGAGAGAGAGAGAGAGAGAGAGAGAGAGAGAGAGAGAGAGAGAGAGAGAGATTTGCAACATTGTGCCTAATTCTTCAGTGATTACAAGCGACGGCACAGTGTAACATGGTGCAACCCCTGCTTTTTGCGTTTGCGCAGAGTGACGATACTGGTTTCCGAACTAAAGCTGCACTAATTTACCGCTTATCAACAAACATGTTTAAGACTGCAACGATGACCACTTTCTTGACAGAGGTCAACTATCTTCAAAGATTGGCTTTCACGGGGACTCAAGTACGGAGCATTGCATGTGCCATTCTTATATTTTGGTAGTTTTTTGCGTTGTTTTTTTTTTTTAGTTGTTTTTTTTTTTAGTGCGATTCGCATTGCCGCTAAGGTTGCGACTAAGGTAGTGTCTTAGATTGCTTACTTAGGCTGCAACTTTAGTTACAACTTAGGTTGCGACTTCTGTTGCGGGTTATGTCAAATCGATCACAGGCGCAAAGATATCGAGCAGGTGTATCATTTTTCATTAGCGTTTCACTGAAAATAAACCTACATTAATCGTGCTACACATGTCGTGCTCGACATGTCGCCTAGTTTAGCCAGGCCTTTACTTATATGTTTTTTTATGTTGATGCTTGGGTTAGAAAGCTTAAAACCGTTTTGTCTATTGCAGTCAACATGAACATCACCAATCAAACCAACAGCTCGACTCTACCCTCCCACATCCATCCCAGCTACCCCCGCGAGCTCAGGCTTTTCATGCGATCCGTGGAGGGATTGACGACTATTGTGGGTATCCTGTGTAATGTTCTGGTGTGCGTAGTGATCCTGGGGCGCGCGCGCAAATCCGCCATCTCACATTATCTGCTGAGCCTCGCCACCGCTGACCTAGGTATCCTCATCTTTATCGTCCCTGTGTTCATTGTCCGCATGGAAGCCGTCACGTGGCCATTCGGGGAGTTCGGCTGCGTGTTTATGCTACCACTCGCCGAGATGTTCTACCCAGCGTCCATTTGGACAATAACCTTCATCGCTGTGTCGAGATACATCAGCATTGTTAGAAGATCCCATCTCCGCCCCCGCGTGCGAGGCACCAAGTCCTTGAAAGTCACCAAGGCTACCCTCGCGGGTATCTGGCTGGCGGCGTTCCTGTCAGGAAGTCTCCCGATGTTCTTCATGTTCAGGCTGATTAAAGTGCGCTTCAAATGGTTTTGCTCACCGCAGTGGCCGGCGCGTAACACTATAGCTTACGTACGAGCGTACCATCTAATCACCTCGCTTATCCACTACTTTATTCCGCTTGTTATCATTCTGGCGACTTACTGCACCATTCGCAACACCCTCGAGAGTAGCATCGACTTCCATAAGAAGATGCACCAAGGCAGAAAGAATGAAGACTCCAACACCATCGCCCTCAACATCAAATCCAAGCGGATCTTGACTCCCTTAGTGCTGGCCTTTGCAATTCTCATGCTCCCAGTCACCTTAGCAAGACTCCTACAACTATTCAATGTAGCCATCCATTACTACTTGCTTTCGGACATTTTCCTGCTTTGCTTGGCCACCAATAGTGCGATAGATCCGTTCATTTACTACATGGTGAATTCGGAGTTCCGCACGGACCTGATAAATATGTTCAAAGCTAGACCACGTCTGCCTTCGCGTGCCAGCAATATCTCCCTCACTGTAACGTCCCTGCCGAGATCCGGGCGAACTCTGAGTGTGTGCCGGAACACGAGCGACGGGAATGTGCGCAATGAGCCGAGAGACTTGCAAGAGATTGATTTTGCAGTGTTCCCTTACACGCGCACTAACAGTGATGCAGGACTTACCTTTCAGGCAAGAGGAAGGGGGGAGGTGGATCTGTGCGGGATAATACAAAGGGAGGGGAGGGATACTAATTGCAATTGGGACATCCAAAGCGATAGTAGTTCTGGCATCAAAGATCCAACAGAGGGATGCTCTGTTATTTGTGAAAATCGTAACGCCATTGAGTGAAGTGATAGGGCTGTTTCCAATGCAAAGACACGCAAAGAATGTATATACCGTAAAAAAAAATCCGATTGCAACGCTAATGCATCTTATGGAATTATCATATACATACGAACGAAATATCATCAATAAAATCAAGCAGTTAAAAAAAACTTTTTTTTGCATTTCTTTATGGGCCAACATGGAGAGGTGTGTATTAATCAAATCAACAACGAAAATAAAAATGAAAGTACATAAAGACTGCTGATACAGTTTCCAAGGGTTCCCCATAGTGCCACACAGGTAACTGCTGATACAGTTTCCAAGAGTTCCCCATAGTGCCACACAGGTAACTGCTGATATAGTTTCCTAGAATTCCACAGTGCCACACAGGTAACTGCTGATACAGTTTCCAAGAGTTCCCCATAGTGCCACACAGGTAACTGCTGATATAGTTTCCTAGAATTCCACATAGTGCCACACAGGTAACTGCTGATATAGTTTCCTAGAATTCCACATAGTGCCACACAGGTAACGGCTGATACAGTTTCCAAGAGTTCCCCATAGTGCCACATGGGTAACTGCTGATACAGTTTCCTAGAATTCCACATACAGCCACACAGGTAACTGCTGATACAGTTTCCTAGAATTCCACATACAGCCACACAAATAACTTCTGATACAGTTTCCAAGAGTTCCCCATAGTGGCACACAGGTAACTGCTGCTACAGTTTCCTAGAATTCAACATACAGCCACACGAGTAACTGCTGATACAGTTTCCAAGAGTATTATTTCATAAATAAAGTTTCTGAGAGTTCACCATAGTAACACACAGGTAAGTGATGATATTGTACAGTAGTTTCCAAGATTTTATTACAGATAACTGCTGACATAGTATCACAGAGTTTACAGTAGTGTCACCAAGACTTTTCCACAGATAACTACTGTTACCTTTTTCAAGAATTCACATAGTATAATACAGTTAAAGCAACCGCTGGTACGGCTTTCGAGAGTTCATTGATTTTATCAATCCTTCTTTGCAACCTTAAGGAAGCCAGCAGTGCTAGAGAAGTACTTTGCATTCGCATCTGCCACCTTCTTCTCTGCGGCTTGTGGGTTGACAATCTCTAGACCTTGCAAGGGAGTGAAGGCAACACTAGATGCTGTCCCTGAGACTGTACTACGAGCACTGCGAACCGTGGACTGACCTCCATACCCTTGAGACTGCTGAAGACTCCGCTATAAAAAGAAGCAACAACAAATAAGTTTAGTTACAGTTAATTTCACAAAACTTTTCCACGGGGGGTTAAGAACTTCGTTGGGTAGTTGGGAACCTAGTTCGCAACCTAAGTTCCCAACTTCGATTTTAAGGTTGGGCTCTTCAAAATGAGTTAGAAAAATATAGATTTTAGATCGATGATGTAATGGAAATTAGACTATTACACTGTAAAGTTTGTTATATTTGAATTTTATCTGAGCTCTGATAAGAAAATGAGAAGGGTTCCCACGGCGAGAGCTAAAAATAACCTTCACATACACAAGCACGGCTTCCAAACAATCAAAGTGACATTTTCACATAAAAAGCGGTGACTAGAAATAGAAAATGTTAATTAATTATTAAGTATAGCCCGCAAACATGCATTGGCATTTTTAGCCCTTGCTTCATAAAAGGATTTCTCTCCATTTTGAAGGGCCCAACCTTAAAATTGAAGTTGGGAAATTAGGTAGAGAACTTGGGTTCTTGACAACACTAGTTCCCAACTTCCCATCAAGTTCCCAGCCCCCCGCGGATAAGTTTTGTGAAATTAACTGTATCAGTTTACCTTTTAGAAGATATATACAGAGCAACATAATATTTGACAAAACTATCTCAGCCTAAGGACCATGCATAATAGTTTTGCTTTTAGTGAATTCTTCCCTGTCAAGATATTCTGAAATTGAGTGGTCAAGAAAGTTTTTGAAACTTTTTATATTATTTAAAATAAGGGGAAAAATAGGTAGCATGGGGATGTGTCAACATTGATATCTGCACCACTCTACCAGCATACAATACAGAAAAGCCCTTTGAGTGGCTGTTATATGTTCTAATATTTTCAAGAAGTATTTGTGATTACGGTGCAATACCTGCAAACGTTTGGAGATGGAGACTTGTGTCTTCTTGTCAACCGCAGGTGTCCGCACCCTACCAGTATTCTCCTTCCTGCCGAGAGTTCCCACGGAGAAACCCAAGTCAGTCTGATACACATCCTCCCCAATCTTGCCAAACTCAACCTTGTTGGCTTGTCTCCTCATCTCTGTCACTGCAAACTTCTCCTTCATCTTTCTCACTCTACGGCCACCTCTTTTTTTCCTTGGGGCGTCATCTGGTCTCGGCAATGCCTTGGCTTCCTTGACAGGTGGAGGCTCAACCATCTTTTCAAATTTCTTGTCAATCTCCTCTTGCAGACGTTTCCCTATTGTACCTTCAGTACTCTCGTGGAAGCTGTCGACTCGGGCAGCAAGAGTGCATTTTGCAGCAACAATACGAGCAGCTTTCTTTCTCATGTCCTGAGGCATGTTCTGCAAAAAAAAAAATGTCATGTAAGAGCTTATTCATTTCTGGTTACATTTGAGCAAACCTATGAGTAAAAAGAATGAAAACAGAAATCTCCCCATTTCAAGTTCGACAAAATCAGTCAAACTCAGTATGTACATCCGATAGTGAGCCTCAAAGCATCAAACAATGCACAGTAGTCACCAATCTGCTGCTGCTAAAAAAATACAGATACACACATGTGGAGGGGCCCTATGTGCCACCGGTCACAAGCAAGACAGGGGCAGGCACCCCAGGAGGGGGCCTAGCACATCACTTAAACTGTTTGGGCAGAATGTATGCTGTGCTTACGGATTTTTACATGCTAAAGTTGATTAAGAGATAATTTTTGGTTTTTGGATTCATAAAGTGAGAAATGACTTTTCTAGGACTTACTCTACGTAGGTCCCTTTTACCCATTAATGGACCATCCCCAATTTTTTTTTTTTTTTTGCTGCTGCCATTCACTCATAGAGCAGACATTAGCATGTATATGCTTAAAATGTGATGTTTGGTTTACATCCATGATGTTTTGGGTAGTTGTGGATGAATCATCTATTGTTTTGGTGGAAAGGTTTACCCAAAGACTTGGTTTTGAAGTTTTCTAATTCCTGTTTTTTTTTTTGTGGGAGGTGGCACACATTTTCATAATATATATAATACTGTATAGAACTCTTACCTGTACAATTGGACTGAAGTAAATAAACCCAGTATGTGGAAGTATAGCAGCACTCGAGAAGCCAGACAGAGTTTTCTTCTGTGCTCCAAGGATCATAACATTACACGCAGGCATCTTCCCAAGGTTGGTCAGTCCACCAGCCGCACCCATAAGCTTTGCCGCAGTTGATGCCCCAACAATAATTGATATATTAGGAGCAATGAAAGCCATCCTAGACTCTACATACTCAAAAATTTTCAACTTAGCATCTAGTAAATGTGTCACCATTTGACAAGCCTCAAACACTCGTTCAATTTCTTCATCATCTAGTTTCTCTCCTTGCGTTGTTGAGGCAGTCACACTGATAACCATCTTGGTTGCCGGTGGTAAGATATCTGTGAGGTCAACTTTTGTCACTTCAAGCTCATTCCCCAGTAATTCAACCGTTCGTATGTAATCCAATGCATGTGGAACAAGCGATTCAAGCTCAGGAAAGCGTTTAGAGTACAAATCACGCAGATATTTATGAATTATCCCTATCTCATTATCGACCTCTGCCGTAAGGTTATTGGCCTCAACTATCAGTTGATACTCGGGATCCGCTTCCGCCGGACCAAACACTTGATTCCGTGGTTTTTCACTGAATTCTGTAATTCTTGCTAGAACACTGGTCAGCTCTTGACTGTCTCTGAGTTTGGCGACGTGTTGAACAGATTTGGAGATGTCCCCAATATCTGTAGTCTCCATCGCTTCTTCGATATCATTTTCGTTGTCCCTGTAGTCTAGATCTATACCTTCTTCTCCTGCTTCTTCGAGATCTGCCAACAATTCGTCCGCCAGAGACATTTTTCACGGTTCTTTAGAAGAACACTGAAAACAGGCGGCTTTTTACAGAATAACTCGCTGCGACGCGGAAAGGAAATAAACACACTAAAGAAGGGAATGTTAATTCTACTTCTAGCTCTGAGAACTAAGCTTTTAAAGCTTGAATACCTTTTTCTACGACAACAAATAAAATAAAGGTGAAAATTGTACGTCGTCGCCACGTTCAGTATTCGTGACGGTAGCACTCTCAGCATGATCTACGCATGCCCAGTAACAGTTTGTGCGCCCGCGGTACGGCAAGTTAAACGACCTCGAACGTTGCCGCTCGTCGCTCGTTGAACATTTGTGTTGCTGCGTTCCAATACGGAAAATCTGCAACCATCTTGCGAGCAGAATGACATCCTTGTAAGTTTTTAACTGATATGCATGGATCACATCTATTACGATCATTCTATGTCATTATTTTTCGTGAATCCATTGAGTTTTTAAAAGTTTCTTCCAAACCTATCCGCCGTCGATTGTCTTTCTTCTGGATGGGGCGCTTGAAAGCAAGACAAGAATGATATTTTGCCATTCAAAATAAAAAAAATAAGCGTGTGTACAGTCGTTGTGTCTGCATTTGGTATCTAGCTATATGTTACTCTATTTTATTAGGCGAATGTATACATTTATTCCCGTCTGTCATTCAGCGTCTATACCATGCAAATGTTGACGAATCTATCTCACTTCTTTACAGACTTACAAAACCCAAGTCAGAAATGACTCCAGAAGAGCTCGCACAAAGGGAACAGGAAGAGTTTAACACAGGACCTCTCTCTGTGTTGACCCAATCTGTGAAAAACAACACACAAGTTCTCATCAACTGTAGAAACAACCGAAAATTGCTGGCTAGAGTGAAAGCCTTTGACAGGCACTGTAACATGGTTCTGGAAAATGTTAAGGAAATGTGGACTGAAACTCCCAAATCTGGCAAAGGAAAGAAGAAAGCTAAGCCAGTCAACAAGGACAGATATATTGCTAAAATGTTTCTTCGAGGGGACTCTGTGATTTTAGTACTAAGAAATCCTCTAGCGACGGCGAAGTGAGACTTATGTACTTCACCTTTATACTATAGTATACTCTAATGAGTGTACTCATCTGGGCCAGGAGTGACTGTATTATAGTGCATTTACCATCTTTTTTTAATCAAGAGCATTCATTTAGCTATTACTTGATAACAACTCAACTTTTATTTTCTGTTAAAGGACAGTTGATTATCAATGTATTTTGAGCAAAGACTGACGAAATGGTTGCCAGTTGGAATTAGTACTTCATGTGTTGTGCTAATTGTATGTTTTTTCAACTCATCCTAGCATGCTATTGATGTAGTATAACTGTCATAAAAACAGCTCCACTGCCATACTTGTAGAAATATATCTTTTTTAGCTTCGAAAACTAAAGCTTTCAATCTCAACCATTTTATCCCTTTGGATTATCTCTAATCAGATAATAAGAACATATTTCCTTGCTTTTAGCTACTGTTTGAAGTGCTATACACCTATTTCAAATAAGTGTTTCATGGGTAACATATAAATGGCTGATCTCTAAAAGCCATGAAAGACCCAAAAAGCACTGTGGGTTATGAATAGATTCTCCTATTGCGACCTTATTTGGATAAGATGACACACCTGGTGTATAAAATATTTAGCCACCTTCAACTGCTCAACCAGGCAGAAGATGATGGACACTGGTAGTGCTTTGAGTAACTGTGATTGTGATTGAAGAAAAAGATTTTGCCTCCCCTGCTCAAGTTATTGAGTGCTCGCCCCCAGGAACCACGCGGCTTAAAATACAAAATGGCGCCCGATCAACGAAAGGAGAGGGTTTTCTGTGATGATAACACGGCCTGCTAGCAGGCTAGATTCAATGA
Source organism: Nematostella vectensis (assembly GCF_932526225.1). Lineage (NCBI taxonomy): Eukaryota > Metazoa > Cnidaria > Anthozoa > Actiniaria > Edwardsiidae > Nematostella > Nematostella vectensis. The sequence continues at coordinate 8,045,570 of NC_064040.1, forward strand.
TGTTATATAAAGGCTGTAAGAATATTGTGGGCTCGTAAAAAATGATAGAGAGAAAGATGATTAATGAATGGCCAGGGTAAATTTGCACCTAATTTCACAGGCAGCCCAAATTCTTTATAAGTACAATCTACTGTTTTGATGGGGATATGCAGTAGTTTTACAGTGTTTATATGGGATCGTAAAAGAGTCATAGATAGCTCCTACTGGTTATTTCCTTGTAATTTTTGAAAATATTGGGGGGCACATGCCCCCAGTGCCCCACCCCCTGCTACGCCCCGGTATTACCTTCTTGGATTTCAATATAAGGCAACTGCATGCCTTTTTTCCAAAAATCCCTTGTAGCCAAGGCTGTGATCACGTGCCATAAAAAAAACTATGTGAGGGAGAAAAAAGGTAGGTTGAGGAGGGAGGAAAAGTAGTGTCTTCCAAATAAAAAATTCCCCAATGGGTGGGTAGAAGGGGGCTGCCTGTGGTTGCTGAGGCGAGCGACACAAACAAGATGGCGGACATTAGATGATATCTTGATTTTAGCCTTTCGTAATAAGTTTACCTCGAAATATGGCCGTCGATATGATCGATAGGTTCAACCCAAAGCTCGCTAAGTACATATCGGCCCTCACAGCTGCAGAAGAGCTTTGTTTAAGCGGTGAGCCACCGCAGATTAAGGACCCCAAGACAGGGTTAGTGTCATTCATTAAACCAGTGTTTAACCCTTATGTATTTTGAATTCAAAGTAAGTGGCCGTTGCCATTCTTTAGAATGACTAAATGATCTCTCCTTGTAGTGAAAGCTATCCCCCAACCAGCGCAAGGTGCCATGATCGATTCAAAGTCGTCATTCCTTTTGCTGGACAGACATTGAGGTGTAAGTTCTCAATCCCTTCGTGTTGCTGATCAACAATAAATTTCTAAGGTCTGTAATCTTTATCTAACGAAGACAAGTTATTGTCTATCTTTGCAGGGGAAGTGATATTTAGTGATGTTGATATGCCTCCCGACCTTTCATTTGGCTCACACGATGCAGGGTTTGTCCCAGATATTACTTCTTTACAGGTTAGCATTGCAGTATGGAGGTAATCCTGGGGTGCTCAATTGATAAAAAACAATAATCAGAAATCAAATTGATCAGTCAATATTTGTCTCCATAATCAGTAAACTGATATTGATCGATTAGACAATGAACCATCAATAGAAGGTCACTAGCAAACACAGACCAATCAATAACAAATCATTACTTAACCACAAACAATCCCAATAAACTATCTTTCATTGGTCATAATTTTTTTGTCCATTGATTATCAAATTTGGTTGATTAAGTGTCATCAACTGTTATCAACCTACCCCGAACGAAATTAGTTCTCAAGATCTACAACAGCCCAGCAATGAGTGAGATCAGGCATGTGCTTTGGGGTGTGTGTAGGATTCACGTTGTGCCTAGAGATGAATTGTAGGATGTGTGTTGTTCCTAGGGGTGTGTATATTAGGGTGTGTGTTGTTCCTAGGGGTGTGTATATTAGGGTGAGTGTTGTTCCTAGGGGTGTGTATATTAGGGTGAGTGTTGTTCCTAGGGGTGTGTATATTAGGGTGAGTGTTGTTCCTAGGGGTGTGTATATTAGGGTGAGTGTTGTTCCTAGGGGTGTGTATATTAGGGTGAGTGTTGTTCCTAGGGGTGTGTATATTAGGGTGAGTGTTGTTCCTAGGGGTGTGTATATTAGGGTGAGTGTTGTTCCTAGCGGTGTGTACATTTAGGCTGAGTGTTGTTCCTAGGGGTGTGTATATTAGGGTGAGTGTTGTTCCTAGGGGTGTGTATATTAGGGTGAGTGTTGTTCCTAGGGGTGTGTATATTAGGATGTGTGTTGTTCCTAGGGGTGTGTATATTAGGGTGAGTGTTGTTCCTAGGGGTGTGTATATTAGGGTGAGTGTTGTTCCTAGGGGTGTGTATATTAGGGTGAGTGTTGTTCCTAGGGGTGTGTATATTAGGGTGTGTGTTGTTCCTAGGGGTGTGTATATTAGGGTGAGTGTTGTTCCTAGGGGTGTGTATATTAGGGTGTGTGTTGTTCCTAGGGGTATGTATATTAGGGTGTGTGTTGTTCCTAGGGGTGTGTATATTAGGGTGAGTGTTGTTCCTAGGGGTGTGTATATTAGGATGTGTGTTGTTCCTAGGGGTGTGTATATTAGGGTGAGTGTTGTTCCTAGGGGTGTGTACATTTAGGGTGTGTGTTGTTCCTAGGGGTGTGTATATTAGGGTGTGTGTTGTTTCTATGGATGTGTATATTAGGGTGAGTGTTGTTCCTAGGGGTGTGTACATTTAGGGTGTGTGTTGTTCCTAGGGGTGTGTATATTAGGGTGAGTGTTGTTCCTAGGGGTGTGTATATTAGGGTGAGTGTTGTTCCTAGGGGTGTGTATATTAGGGTGAGTGTTGTTCCGAGGGGTGTGTATATTAGGGTGAGTGTTGTTCCGAGGGGTGTGTATATTAGGGTGTGTGTTGTTCCTAGGGGTGTGTATATTAGGTTGAGTGTTGTTCCTAGGGGTGTGTATATTAGGGTGAGTGTTGTTCCTAGGGGTGTGTATATTAGGGTGGGTGTTGTTCCGAGGGGTGTGTATATTAGGGTGTGTGTTGTTCCTAGGGGTGTGTATATTAGGGTGAGTGTTGTTCCTAGGGGTGTGTATATTAGGGTGAGTGTTGTTCCTAGGGGTGTGTATATTAGGGTAAGTGTTGTTCCTAGGGGTGTGTATATTAGGGTGAGTGTTGGGCCTAGGGGTGTGTATATTAGGGTGAGTGTTGTTCCTAGGGGTGTGTATATTAGGATGTGTGTTGTTCCTAGGGGTGTGTATATTAGGGTGTGTGTTGTTCCTAGGGGTGTGTATATTAGGGTGTGTGTTGTTCCTAGGGGTGTGTATATTAGGGTGAGTGTTGTTCCTAGGGGTGTGTATATTAGGGTGAGTGTTGTTCCTAGGGGTGTGTATATTAGGGTGAGTGTTGTTCCTAGGGGTATGTATATTAGGGTGTGTGTTGTTCCTAGGGGTGTGTATATTAGGGTGAGTGTTGTTCCTAGGGGTGTGTATATTAGGATGAGTGTTGTTCCTAGGGGTGTGTATATTAGGGTGTGTGTTGTTCCTAAGGGTGTGTATATTAGGGTGAGTGTTGTTCCTAGGGGTGTGTATATTAGGGTGTGTGTTGTTCCTAGGGGTATGTATATTAGGGTGAGTGTTGTCCTAGGGGTATGTATATTAGGGTGCGTGTTGTTCCTAGGGGTGTGTATATTAGGATGAGTGTTGTTCCTAGGGGTGTGTATATTAGGGTGAGTCTTGTTCCTAGGGGTGTGTATATTAGGGTGTGTGTTGTTCCTAGGGGTGTGTATATTAGGCTGAGTCTTGTTCCTAGGGGTGTGTATATTAGGGTGAGTGTTGTTCCTAGGGGTGTGTATATTAGGGTGTGTGTTGTTCCTAGGGGTGTGTATATTAGGGTGTGTGTTGTTCCTAGGGGTGTGTATATAAGGGTGTGTGTTGTTCCTAGGGGTGTGAATATTAGGGTGAGTGTTGTTCCTAGGGGTGTGTATATTAGGGTGAGTGTTGTTCCTAAGGGTGTGTATATTAGGGTGAGTGTTGTTCCTAGGGGTGTGTATATTAGGGTGAGTGTTGTTTCTAGGGGTGTGTATATTAGGGTGAGTGTTGTTCCTAGGGGTGTGTATATTAGGGTGAGTGTTGTTCCTAAGGGTGTGTATATTAGGGTGAGTGTTGTTCCTAGGGGTGTGTATATTAGGGTGAGTGTTGTTTCTAGGGGTGTGTATATTAGGGTGTGTGTTGTTCCTAAGGGTGTGTATATTAGGGTGACTGTTGTTCCTAGGGGTGTGTATATTAGGGTGAGTGTTGTTCCTAGGGGTGTGTATATTAGGGTGTGTGTTGTTCCTAGGGGTGTGTATATTAGGGTGAGTGTTGTTCCTAGGGGTGTGTATATTAGGGTGAGTGTTGTTCCTAGGGGTGTGTATATTAGGGTGAGTGTTGTTCCTAGGGGTGTGTATATTAGGGTGAGTGTTGTTCCTAGGGGTGTGTATATTAGGGTGTGTGTTGTTCCTAGGGGTGTGTATATTAGGGTGAGTGTTGTTCCTAGGGGTGTGTATATTAGGGTGAGTGTTGTTCCTAGGGGTGTGTATATTAGGGTGAGTGTTGTTCCGAGGCGTGTGTATATTAGGGTGAGTGTTGTTCCTAGGGGTGTGTATATTAGGGTGAGTGTTGTTCCTAGGGGTGTGTATATTAGGGTGAGTTTTGTTCCTAGGGGTGTGAATATTAGGGTGTGTGTTGTTCCTAGGGGTGTGTATATTAGGGTGAGTGTTGTTCCTAGGGGTGTGTATATTAGGGTGTGTGTTGTTCCTAGGGGTGTGTATATTAGGGTGAGTGTTGTTCCTAGGGGTGTGTATATTAGGGTGTGTGTTGTTCCTAAGGGTGTGTATATTAGGGTGAGTGTTGTTCCTAGGGGTGTGTATATTAGGGTGTGTGTTGTTCCTAGGGGTGTGTATATTAGGGTGAGTGTTGTTCCTAGGGGTGTGTATATTAGGGTGTGTGTTGTTCCTAAGGGTGTGTATATTAGGGTGAGTGTTGTTCCTAGGGGTGTGTATATTAGGGTGTGTGTTGTTCCTAGGGGTGTGTATATTAGGGTGTGTGTTGTTCCTAAGGGTGTGTATATTAGGGTGAGTGTTGTTCCTAGGGGTGTGTATATTAGGGTGTGTGTTGGGCCTCTGGGTGTGTATATTAGGGTGAGTGTTGTTCCTAGGGGTGTGTATATTAGGGTGTGTGTTGGGCCTAGGGGTGTGTATATTAGGGTGAGTGTTGTTCCTAGGGGTGTGTATATTAGGGTGAGTGTTGTTCCTAGGGGTGTGTATATTAGGGTGAGTGTTGTTCCTAGGGGTGTGTATATTAGGGTGAGTGTTGTTCCTAGGGGTGTGTATATTAGGGTGTGTGTTGTTCCTAGGGGTGTGTATATTAGGGTGAGTGTTGTTCCTAGGGGTGTGTATATTAGGGTGAGTGTTGTTCCTAGGGGTGTGTATATTAGGGTGAGTGTTGTTCCTAGGGGTGTGTATATTAGGGTGAGTGTTGTTCCTAGGGGTGTGTATATTAGGGTGTGTGTTGTTCCTAGGGGTGTGTATATTAGGGTGAGTGTTGTTCCTAGGGGTGTGTATATTAGGGTGTGTGTTGTTTCTAGGGGTGTGTATATTAGGGTGTGTGTTGTTCCTAGGGGTGTGTATATTAGGGTGTGTGTTGTTCCTAGGGGTGTGTATATTAGGGTGTGTGTTGTTCCTAGGGGTGTGTATATTAGGGTGTGTGTTGTTCCTAGGGGTGTGAATATTAGGGTGTGTGTTGTTCCTAGGGGTGTGTATATTAGAGTGTGTGTTGTTCCTAGGGGTGTGTATATTAGGGTGAGTATTGTTCCTAGGGGTGTGTATATTAGGGTGTGTGTTGTTCCTAGGGGTGTGTGTTGGGTGCACATGCAATCCTTCTTCCCAGGATCATCAAATAATATTTCCACACTTATAACTACCACCCCGCCCTGCTCTGCCCTCAGACCCCTTCCCCCCAGAAAATCCTGGGTCTGCACCTGTGCGTAGTGGTGCACTGATAAGCCCAAAATAAATCCTTGAGCTTCCTACCGGTAGCTATCCAAGTTTGATTGAAAACAACCAAACTCCTGATTTCACAAATGGTGTTCTTTTCTGTTGGTTTGCATACAAAACTGCTAATTTTTATTAATTGCAGTTCCTCAATTCCTGGGATCTTGATGACCCCAACAGCCTTGTAAGTCTGCTACAAGAGTTGATTGGCCAATACAAGCAATACCAGGCAGATTTGGTTGCGAAAATACCAAGACTGCAATTCGACTGTGACTTTCTTACATCAAGTGAAGAATACAGTGATTTTGAGATTCTGTCCTTCCGTGGAAACCAGGTTTGTCTCGTTTACCAGGGTTGTCCCTAAGAAGATTGTCTACCGGTTGGCTAGGATATTGAGCTGGTTCAATATGACACAAAACCAAGTGAAAGTGTTAATAAATAAGTCATAATTCAGCTGACTTTAACTATACCAGCCAGTGAAATTTGCCAGCAGTTGGCCCTTATGCCATTATTACGCCACCAGGCCAATGAGGCCGCCATTTTATGCTCCTGATTTATGACTAGTCAGACAAGGCATCCAATCCCATTGGGTAATTCAAGTGAGTAATCAAGATATTTTTGATCAAATATCAACAATAATGTAGACTTTCAAATCATTTGTATGATGCAATTCAAGCATGTTTTTGTCTTTTTACAGAGCTATGAAAATATTGTGAATATTTTTATCAGGATACCTGTTGATCTAGATTCCATTCCACCATATCTTATTGCGGTAAGTTCCTCCATCAGTTCCTAATGCTAGGTTACGCTAAAAGTTGTAGTGTGAGAAGACGGGTGAATGCATGAATGCACATGTTAAAGCTGTGTCAGTTTTTATATCAAAAAGAAACTACCCCCAAACTTTCTTTTTATATCAAAATGTGTTACAAAGTGTGTCCAGACTTTGTGAATCACTTCATCCCGAAGTGCATCAATTATTACAAAGTGTGTATTTTTCAAGGGGTGTAGAGAAAAATCTAGTAAGAACTCAAAAATGTTTTCAGAGTAAAAATACAATTTACTAAGAACTAGATACCTTTTCATTGGGGAAGAATACAGCAATAGATTTAGCATGCCTGTTTACTTTAATTACAAGGAGAACCCTGGCAAAGACATAGCATGTCTGCTGATTTCATACCAGTCACCGGAGGGATCAGTTCAAGTCACGCCCAAGCTGTTTCTCTCACCTCGGCTAGAACGGTGATTTTCTGTCTGATTAATGCACTTTTATCATCATTTCTTTACAATATCCATTCATACATATAGAGAGAGGGACCTGTTTGGTGGGATTATCGCAGCACAAGTTTGGGTTTTTTATTTGTTCAGGAATAAGTGCCCTTCTTTTAATTATCACTCCATGTTAAATTAGTTATTGCTTATTATGACAAGGCTTTATGGAGTGAAGAACAGTGAAGAAATTTAAAATTCTCTCTTCAAGCACCCTAATAAACAAGTGAATCAGTGCTCTGTACCAGTACTTATGCTTGATATTAATGTTGGTTAAATTTTAATTAATTTCTTAATTCTGAATTTGCTTTAGAGCATTTGGCAGATCATCATCTCTGCACATCCCTCCTTGGGGAGGACAAAATGGATCTTGCCTGATGGACTACGTGCCTGCAGTCCATCAGATGCTCACGCAAAAGGTATCCTCTAATGACAAGATTGAATATTTCAATAGGCCATTCCAGTGCATGCATGCATAACAGTAGAAACCTACCTCAACTACCAGAATGCAGCGCATGCTTGTTTAAGCTGACATCAAAGAAGCATACGCATGAAGGTAGTTGAGGTAGGTTACTATGGTGAGTGCGCATACATGCTTATAGCTTGAATGGCCTATTTATGGTGCATGTTATGCCTGGTGCACAATAGTTACATAAACGACATAACTACATATGAGCCCACTCTTATGTTCATATGTGCAAGTGACCGAAATAACCCGACATAAGAGAAAAAACTTTTTTTGTCCATTCTGTCCATGTTGTTATGTCATACATACGAACATAAGGTTGGTTCCTACTTGGACGTACAGTAAGCCCAAGCAGAACACACATACTTTTCTGATTCTTACTAGAACATAAGTGCAAGAGAACGCAACTGCTTCATTTTCTTGTGCTAAGTCTTGGTTGTCTAAGTTGTTTGACCGATTCTCACTTGTGTTGCGCTTTCATTTGGGCTTCCATTTGGGCATAAGTGTGCGCACTTATGTTATGTCATTATGTCACTAGTGTGCACCAGCCATTACTGATGACTGATCTTACTGCCTTTTTCATCCATTTCAGGTCAAAGCAGTCAGCTCTGGCTATAGGCTGAGAAAGGATTATGTCTCTGCTTTTCTGAGTTTATTTGGAGGGTAGGTTTATTTTCATGTTGTTTTAGTTTGTGAACATCTCCTTACTATAATATCAATGCCGTTTTGTAGCTCAGTGTTGGAGTATGATGCAGGAAAGTTTCACTCACTGAGCCTTCTTTTCAAAGTCCAGGGATTCTGCTGCATATTAAAAAGTAAGTCAGTTGCTCTTTTATTTGTGACTTTTTTGAAAGATGCCAAAAGAATCTGTTTTGTTGTTGAATAGATCTCTCATTGTTCTTGCTTGCTGTAACACCCCACCATTCTGTAGGTAGCCGCAAATTGTTAACATTAGTTTTTTACTACATTTAACATTATTTTGCTTTCTGTTAACTTTGCTCAGCTGAGTACACTAGCATAGCTGTCAACCTCGCTTTAGGAAAAATCTTGAGAAAATACAGTGAATGTGTCAGAAGTACCAAGATAGCTAATGCAAGAGAATTCAAGTAAATGTATGGGATATTAAAAAAAATTGGCTTGAGAAAAGGTTCAAAATTTTGAGACTCCCACCTAATGCAGGAGAGTTGACAGCTATCCCATTAAAAGTCAATCTAACAGATCTTTACATCTTTATTGCCTTTTTCTTTATTATTTGTTATGTATCAGTCCATTTGTCAGTGGGTTTTCCTCTGGATAAACCATCCTTCACCTTGCACTCAATATACCATGAGTCCAATGGTATCCCATATCACGAGGAACACAAAAATTACTCCTACTCCCCGCGGTGGTCTCCATCAGAAATGGCAGAGGCAGCAAGGTATGATGCATTCAGTGACTGATGATCTTAGACCAGGCTTCTAATGTATGACACCTAAATGCACTTTACATAACAAAATGCTTAATAGTTTCCTCACTTTATCCTTTGCTTCTTATGGTTAATGATGTTCACTTGGTTGAACCTAAATTGATGTCCACTCTTTTTCACTCTTACTGTTTTCTAGGAGCTATCTGCTACAAGCTGTACCAGAGTTCAAAGAATCTTCCTTATCCAATGGAACCTTCTGAGACAAAATATGTTGTAGACAGGACATTATATATCTGGTAAAACAAAGATCAACTCGATACAAGCCACTTTGGAATTGAAACAGATCCTTTTCCAGTGGAACCTTTTGCATCTGACCACAATATCTCATGAGCTGGTCAAATGATGTCAACTGAGTGAATCCAGACTTTTTTAAACATAAGTCTTTGATATAAGACTTCAAATGTTATTTATACACAACAAGGAGACGTATTTTTCATATTGTTTTACTATAAAAAAAGGGGGGGGGGGGGGTTGATATCCATCTCATTCACTCCCCCATATCCATCCTGATCAGGCAAAAGAGTCTTCCTTGGTTGGGGGGGGGGGGGGGTGAATAGGTTAGCGGATATGCGGATTCGGCTCCGAAATGCTCACGGATTACGGATTTTGACGATTATTTCAGCGGATTGGCGGATTTTGGTAATATGGCGGATCACGGATCTGTCGACAATTTGGGCGCGGATTTCGGATTTTGACTGCTTTGACGGTCGAATTTCGGATTTAAAATGAATTTCGGTCGATGCTATTGTTTATCTGTCAAACCATGCGGATCTAAAAATATCTGCGGATCCACGGATTTGCCCCGAAAATGTAGCGGATCTGCGGATTTACGTACCCCTATTCCCCCCCCCCCCCCCCCCCCCCTTGGTTAGACATTAAACTTTGTGGTGATACTCTAAAAGAGGATCAGGCCGATAGAAATAAGGACTCTGGTACATCGAACATAAAGGTGATATGAGATTTTTAAATTTAAGGATTAAAATAAGATATTGCAACTCAGAATCAAGTAGGCCTACGGTATTATTTTTGTAGATCACCTCATTTAGATGTTTCAAGCTAAGTTTTTCCTTTTTTATGTGTGATTTAAGAATAATCAACACCTCCTCTACTAAGGGAAATAGAAATTGAGGGAGGAAAATGTTATAAAGCGGCATAGAGATGGTGAAAACACCTGTATACAATCACTAAATTTTGTTTAATCTACTGAATTGAGATTCCATGGGTGTTTTCAGGATAAAATATCCTTCCGAGTGAAGAACAGAGTTTTTAAACCACACAACATTCTCCTTTGTATATTTCTTTTAGTTTTGTAGTGACATTGCTTGATTATACATTTATTTAAAAAAAGTGTTGAAAAGGGGTTTTTGAATCGTTTAAATCACGTTTCACGGACATCGAAATGGATTATTTTATTATTTTTTAAGGTGAAAAATTTCCAAATCTCGTTTCATGAAAACCCTTTATTACCCTGTCTTTTGGTGTATATTAATTAATTTGACGCTTTCTAAGAAAGGAGAGACTATTCTGTGATGACAAGAATGTTTAAGCAGCATCAGAGCATTTTGAGAATACCAGTAACTATAATTGACAGTCATATACCGATTCGCATCACAGCCCCTTACTAAGGATCTTTCTTGGGGGAAGGGTACAAATTTATTTTTCCGGGGGGGAGGGGGGGGGGGGGGGGCTTGGGAGCGGGTGAGTTTCTAAAGAAATTCTGACCATCCCGGAAAAAAAGAAAAGGGATTTTTAATACTTTCTATACTTGCCTATCGGGTTTGGCTAGACTTGATTCATAACGCACCAGAGTGTACCGACCTGATTGCCTTGCTTGCTCTCACGTGCTAACCGAGTGCCTTTGGTTCTGCAATCGATTTTGCGAAAAAGACTGCCGCGTAAAAAGTATTGTCCTGCAGTGATATTGTTGCGCGTCGCGTGTCTCAAGTACCCTAAAAAATTGCAAGCTGGGAGGTCAGAGTGTGTCGTCATTTTTATTATTTGTCCTAAACAGGGTCCCAAAATCAAGGGTGTTGTCCTAAACAGGGTATGTTTTTTTTTCATTTTCGCTTGCTTAATATTGTGTGGAGTTTTTTTTTTCGCGGTATTTTACTTTTGTCATTAATAAAAGAAGCAAAGGCAACCCATAGTTTACTAGTACCAGTCTCTTTCACAATTCAAGATGGCGGCCGATGCCATTCGGCGGTCTTTTCAAACTTGACAAGCCCTTTTCATTGGTAACTCCTGGAGAAAACAAACAGTTGCCGTAATGCAATGACTAATTTGCCAAGAATATAAGCATGGAGAGGCTGGATCTACCACCGAGAATAATCAGTGCTTTGAGAAAAGGTAAACATGGTGAATGAATATTGTGGTCAAGGATTCTCCATGCCTTAGAAATCAATGCGAGTTTGTCTGTTCGTTACCTCTCAGTTTATTCAAAACTTAGCTATACTGCAGCAGATATTGCCTCATTCTAGCATACATTAGAATTAATATTTCATCATTCATCAATAGAAATACAGTAGCTCGATCCCGAAATAGTATCAATTTGTATATATGGGCCAATCATCAATGGTTAATCGAAAGTTATGCAAGGTCTTCAGCTAATAATATCTATTGACATAATTAAATGTCAGTGCTACATCGTTTATAGATTGCTAATTAATTTATTTAATTGTTTGTTATCAAAAGCCTTTGATTCGAATTGATTTCTATTCAATTATCATTTTCGACTTATCAATTACGCTGGGAAACATTCAAACTTGGCAGAAAATGGACCTATTTTCTTAATGCAGAGTGGTAGCAGGCCACGTAAGATTGGGTGGGGGGGGGCACAATACAGAAACATTAAGAAAATATTGGGATGCACAGCCACGCCCCTACTGGTCATTTCCTTCTCCTACGGCCCTGTAATGAACATGAGCTTTACTCTTTCTCACTCCAGCCCGCATATCCAGCATGCACCAAGTAATATGTATGTCCGCGGCAGATTTAGAGCGCAGCACAAAGCTATCAATCACAGATGTCCAACTTCTACAGCAAGTTGTCTCGGCTGTCATTCCACGACCACCCATGCAGTCTGCTCTGGAGATGTACCAGGATTGTTTGAGCGGTGGAAGGCGTGTCAGTGTAGGGTGTCCTGTCCTAGATAAGGTGCTGAAAGGGGGGCTTCTCTGTCATGGAATCACAGAGATCACAGGAGAGAGTGCATCTGGTAAAACGCAGCTGTGTCTGCAACTATGTCTGTCTGTGCAGCTACCCAAGGTCAGGGGAGGCCTAGAGGGAGGTCAGTTTTCAACCACTAACATGATGATGGTGATAAAAGTGGGATCTGTTTCATATTCATTATAATTCATTATTATCATCATCATCATCATCATCATCATCATCAAAATATATTGATTACTATTGTCAGACAAAATTTACAACCTGCAATATGAAAATCACATGAAATGTTTGTTATTTTTATTTCTAGGTGCCTTGTACATATCCACAGAAGATGTATTTCCCAGCAAACGTCTTCATCAACTCATCCCAAACTTTTTACAGGCCCTTCCAACACAAGTTGCTGCTCAGCTAAAGCTTGGAGACAATATCTTTATAGAGCATGCCTCAGATGTGGTAAGACAATTTCGCCTTTACCAAGTTTGGGACAACAATTTGATATGTACCTGTATGTCAAAGATTTTCCCTATTTCCTTCAGTATTATATTTTCATGGCCAGTTACTTTAATATTTTTCTCTGTAATTTCGCAGTGACTATTATCCAAGGTTTCCCAGCTAGCAAAGGCCTTGCAAATGCCAGCCCAGTGAGTCCTCTACCAGCAGGGAAATTCAATGTTTCCTTGTTCAAAATTTATCTCTTAAAAATCTGGCCTGCTCCTTAATTTTAGGGTTAGTTTTGTTCTAGCCTTTCAGATGCCAAATGATCAGTTCCTTCTATTGTGCACATGTGTGTTTAAGCAATTGCAGGGGAAAAAAATTAATCTACTTAGAATTCAACCCATGATTTTTTTCTGGAATAATAAGGGTTAATTTTCCTTGTTCACAGGATGAGCTAAAGGACATCATCTATACTCGCTTACCAATTCTCCTAAGCCAGCGTAAAGTCCAGCTAGTGGTGATTGACTCTGTAACAGCACTATTCCGAGTGGAGTTTGGTTTAGGAGAGATGTCTTACCGTGGAAAAGTGTTGAGGTCATTTGGGGCTCAGTTGCACAAGCTTAGTCATGATTATCAAGTTGCTGTTGTTTGTGTTAATCAGGTGGGTCTGTTATTCAATTATAATAGCATTTTTCCACAATATATTAAAAAATATAATGAAATGAGCAGTAGGGGCATGGCTGTGCCCTCCAAAAAAGTATATGAAAATTTCCATTTATTTACCGTATATCCTCCATGCAAATTTATTGCAATTTTGATTAGGTTTTAGGCATATTGTTTAGCTGTGGGGCTTGGCAAATATGTACATCATTTATTTGAATGATGGAAGACTTCTTTTTTTTGTGCAGGTTTCCGATGTTGTGAATGGCAGCAATACAGACAGGTAAAAGGAGTAGTTTTTTTTCATAAATTGGAGTCAACCCTATTCACACATATTCCTTTCATGTTTCTCAGGTTGCACAAAGTTATCCCAGCTTTGGGCCTAGCATGGTCTAGTATGGTCACTGTAAGGCTTATGCTCTCGCGCACAGAGGAGTATGTTCACAGTACAACAAGAATAGCTGACAAGGTATTTGACTGCTAGGGCTAGCCGCACCCAGCAGAAGACATCTCTTTAAAGAGCATCGGAGACTCATGTCTGACCACAGTTGCATCTTGCATGCCAATAGCATTTTTGAATTATTTGATAATAATTTATCGAAAGTGCTTCTGATCATGTTCTGCTTTGCTTCTATTTCAGCAAACTCTAGCCCCTGGTAAAGTGGTCAAGCGCTTGCTCTCAGTGGTGTTTGCACCTCATTTGCCAAGCAAATCCTGGCCATTTGTCGTCCAAGAGGATGGAGTACATGGCATCCAGGAAGAATCATAACATATGATGGTTCTTCCAAAATGTATACCAAGCCCTGTTCTAAAAGCTTTTATAAGCATTGCCAAACTTCACTGGAACCTCAATATAACAAGGGACAAAAAACATAATAAGGGATATCATTTTATTGAGGGAGGACCTGAAATTTATATTGTTAAACCAAGAGTATTGTTACAACTATTTCCCAGGTTTTCAAACCCAGCCTCATTTGTTTTGTGTAGAGAGAAGTAAGGGATGGGTAATGTGACAAAGTCTAGTTCCCAGTGCAGGATCAAAGAAACTGCAGAGCATACACTTTCCTAGAACTTTAGAAGTATATTTGTATGCTGTTAAACAAATATTTAAATGGAAGTGTATAGTTCAAAGCAAAATAAATTATAACGATTCTCAATACATCGTGACCCTTCACCTTGTAATGGTGATTTTGGTTATTTTTTGGACGTCAATCATCCACGTTTCCATAACGATCATGCAGACTTCATTTGTTTTGTGTATCAAAAGTTGTAGTCGACTTTACTCAGGGACACATTTGAAAACACAGTAAAGAAATGCAAAAGTTCAGTTCTCATAAAAGGATAAAAAATGTATTGCAAAACATTCAAGCCTTGTTCCAAATGCTTTGAAGCAATTTCAGCTGATCATACAAGTCAAACAGACCTACGCACTTCAATTTTCAATCTCACAAACAAATGAAGTTGACTGCGAAACTACGATCATTATGGAAACATGAACTAACCAAAAGCACTTTTAGAACGTCAAGGCAATGGGTCACTATGTATTGAGAATTGCTATGTTTACTTCATATATCTGTACATCTTGAATTTGCAAATGACATCAATGACTGCTTTGTAGCAGGCTTCCCCATAGTGCTAAAGAGAAGAAAATCATACCATGGTATGATTTAGAGTTTTCTATACAAATGAAAAAACCATTCATTCAATAATTTATCAGAAACTTCACAACACCATTTTCTATGCTTCCATTGTTTATTTAAAATCAGAAGTAGGTATGTAAGTGTAGGTCAGTGTTTGACTCTAGTGTTACTTGAGTTAAGCATTTGACCATTACTTACAGAGGGTCAAAATTACTGAACCAATTTAGACAGGAATGGCTTCTTAGCGAGCCACCTTCATAGCAAGCACTTTCATTTCAGTCAAACCCAAAGTTGTCGCTTGGTCAAACTTTCCACTAAAACCAATGGAAACACTTGCTATGTAGACTATTCTTAGTGTGATATACATTCCTGTAGCCACCAAGACAAAGTTTTGAGAAATTAAGCTAATTGTGATGCAAAATTTGCTGTCTGGACACAAATGCTCAAAGCATTTCATTGACTTGCTAATAGGCTTAGTGGGTATTCTGAGACTGTCATGGTGGCTACAACAGAGTGAGTGACACTGCAAACAGTCGTAGGAATGGCAAGGCCATAGCTAGAAAACACTGTTTCTTTAGTTGACTTGTGGTCAAGCACTATTTTTTCATGTCTTGTAAATTCCTACTGAACTATGGGGGCAGCTGCCCCCCCCCCCTGGTCCTGTGCTAGCTATGGCCCCGCCCCTGTGCTAGCTATGGCCCCGTCCCTGTGCTAAGCTATGGCATGGATAAAACACATGTACTTAAAATAAAAATAAATGTTCTCTGTACCATCCGTGGTATTGTTGGCTGCATCAACTGCAGGGATCAAATAAAAAAGAATTTAAAAAGGTTGTGTACAGCCCCTTCTTTGCATGGTTTCAAGCACAGTGTTTGCTTAGTTAAGGATTGCATTTCAAACCTTGGATGTCATAGAAATGTGCAAGGATCCAGATTATCTGAAGATATGATGTCCTTTAGCATGCAAAGATTCAATCCCTAGAACACCATCTCCATCCATCATACATTCACTGCAATCACAGACATCACACCCAAAGGTTGAAATGTTTGTAATGCCAAATTATGTTCTTTCTGCAGCAAGGATAACTGTGTGTTGACCACCAGCAGACACTCCAAGTACCCGATGTGTCTCAGAATTAAGATTCTTCCCTTGTACCTTAGCAGGGGTTGTTACATCATCTTCATCATTACCATTACCTAGCTGCAGACAGCTACCCATACCCCAAGAGTAAAGTTCTCCCTTATCAGACACAGCAAAGCTCACACACTCTCCACATGCAACCTTCTCAATCACCTCATTGTCCAGTGACGTGATGTGAGCCGGTAGGGCGGTCTCTTTAGCCCCATCACCCAGACCAAGTCGGCCATAGTCGGCCCTGCCTAGCGCATACACCTTGCCGTTAGGGTCACAAACAATAGTGTGGTGTTGTCCATTTGCAATTGTGATATGCTTGTCCTTTTCACTCTTATTAAGCTGACTCAAGGATTTCACTTTGACAGGGAAATGCCAGGTCTGGACATCACCAGTACCAAGCTGACCATAGTTATTCAGACCCCACGCATAAACATCAGATCCCGTTTTGGCAACCACAAAAGTAGCAAAGCTGCCACAGAATACATCTTTGAACTTAAGACCCTTCTTGCTGCGCACCAAAGCAGGCTCAAGGATATAAGCCAAGCCCCGGCGCCCACCACGTGCTGAGAAGCATTCCTTGACACGCCCAAGCTGGCCTTGCTCAGCACAACCCAGAGTGAAGAGATTCCCAGAGGTGGTAAGGGCTGCCGTGTGATCATTCCCAGATGCAATCTTGATGATGCGATCAGACTCTGATGTCAAGATGACGGCTGGTTTCTTCTTCACGCCATCAGGTTGGAGTCCTATCTGACCACTTGCATCCTAGGAAATGAAAATGCTATGTGATATGTCTGAAGGGTCACCCATACATTAGACATGCCATGACCAATACATTGGAGTGTGATATGAGTAAGTTCGCAGCTGCTTTGTCTCCTATTATCTTTGTTCTACAAAGGAGTTCTTTTGTCTCTATTCTTCTCGTTCTTTGTGTCAAGGTGCGGATATTTTTCATCTGCCCAATCAAATTGCAGCTTGTAAGAGCTGCGTACTGACCCTGTGATATGCCAGGCATCAACTATACATACACATGCCCTGACCAATAAATTGTAGTTTAATATGTCTGGTTTTACCTATAAGCTAGGCATACCCTCATTGATAAGGCTGTAGAGTAATATGCCTGGCGTTACCTATACATTAGACATGTCCTGACTAATAAATTGGAGTGTGATATACTTGGCATCAACTATAAATTACACATGCCCTGATCAATACATTGTTGTGTAATATGTCTGGTTTCACCTATAAGTCAGGCTTACCCTTGCTAATATGGCTGTAGTGTAATTTGCCTGGTGTTACCTATTAATTAGACATGTTCTGACCAAGAATACATTGAAGTGTAACATGTCTGGCATTGTTTATAAGTTAGATATACCCTCACTAATAAGGCTGCAGTGTAATATGCCTTCATTACCCATACGTCAGACATGCCATGACCGATAATATGTACAGTAATGAATAATATGCCTAGCATCAACTATACATAAGACACACCCTAACTATTACACTGCAGTGTGATATGTCTTTCATTACCTATACCTTAGACATGTCCTGACGAATAAGGCTGAAGTGTTGCAGTACATACCCTATAAGTTCCCCATGCGTACACTGTGCCCTGATCACTAAGGGCTGCGGTGTGACTGTCTCCTGCTGATACCATGACAATGTTAACATCATCAGGCATGCTGACAACCCCAGGCTGAAACTCCTCCTCGCCCTCAGATGTCGTTTCACGTCCTAATGCTCCGTCGTCATTACAGCCCCAGGTATATACCTAGAAAGCAATGCAAAGTACTATTCAACCACAATATGCCCCTTATTATCTAGCTCATTTTTTTAAGAAAAGATTTTATGGTATACCTTTCCCGTACAGACAGGTACTGTATGATGTACGAAATAAATGCATTTCCCCCTATTATGTTATTTATTAGTCAAGTAACAAAGAATCATAAGATAGAATAGGAGGGCGTATATATCCTAAATTCATGCCATTACATAATATGCAACAACCCCTTCCTAGGGTGTGTTTCTCCATTGGGAGAGAACTGACCTTGCCGTCCTTGGACAATGCCACGGTATGCATCCCTCCAGACTCCACTTGGACTATGGGCACACCCTCCAGGTCTATTGGTACTGCTGGCTTCTTCCTCTCCAGGGTGTCAGGGCCAAGGCCAAGCTGCCCAACATCACCCTGTCCAAGGGTGAGGGCCTGCCCACTCTCAAGACTACTAGTGAACACATCTGTAGAAACAACATCACGGTCACTCCCAAGACTACTAGTAACACATTTGTAGAAACAACATCACGGTCACTCCCAAGACTACTAGTAAAACATCTGTGGAATACCACAATCACTTCAAAGACCCCTATAAACACATCTTAGGAAACAATACCACAGTCCCTTGCAAGACCACTAGTAACACATCTGTAGAATCTGTAGAAATATGTTTAAATGTCATACCTGTCAACCCCCGAAAATCTCAAGGCTTGAAAATTTTTTGGGGGGAGGGGTGGGGTATATTCATTTTATTTGGGGGAGGGGTGGGTATATTCATTTTATTTGGGGGAGGGGTGGGTTTAACCTTGCAGGCATTTGCCTTGCAAACAAATCCACTTATAGATCTACGCAAGGAAATTGTTGTTTCAAATATTTTAATAGAAAATAGGCGAAATGACTATGAAGCGATAAAAATCGCTAAAAAGCGGGAGATTTGGTGCTCAATGCGGGAGAGCGGGAGAAGGAGCCCAAAATCTTGAGACTCCAGCCTAATGCGGGAGAGTTGACAGGTATGAAATGTTGTATGCCAAAAGTACTCAAGATGATGACATGGGAAGAAATTTAGTGAACATGGAAAGAAAGCCTGTGCAATAGCTGAATATTTTTCCATTAACAGAAAACCATTGGGTATTTTTTCAATGGAGGGGAGGGTCACATCTGAAGATTAAATGGTATCCAGAGTGAATATACCAGAGTGAGCACACAAAATATGGATAAAAATATAAAATCAATCAAAGTTAATTAAGGGAAGAACTCTGCCGTTACAATAATAAATAAGGTAAGTTGTATCAGAACAGAGCCATGGTTATAATCCTGTCGTAAATCAGAAGGGGAAAGGGGAAATGTCGGTGAGCTACAACGACGTTATGCAAGAGTATTTGTTGAAATAGTCGCAACTTTTTAGCGGCTCTTCGCTAGTTTTTATCATTGAGTCTAAACTATCCACTGTATTATAATACTGCCATCCAATAATGTGGCATAAACCTCGTTTATGTCACAACTAACTACCTAGAACACTAACCTTGCTTCTCCTTGGTCTTGTCTTTAGCTCTTTTTCCTCCGCTTCCTTCCTCAGTCGAACCATCTGCTTTCCTCTTTGGTGGCTGAGCGCGCTTTTTTGACGGCATAACGATGTTTTCTGTCAATATTAGATGAGTAAATTAAACGGGATGTATATAATGTTATATCTAATAGCTGTAGCTGGGCGACTAGTAGCGTAGAAGAGGTTGAGTTTTGAGATTTTATGCAGACAGTCTTCAAAGCTCGACTGATCTTTGCACATGGAACAGAGTGCGCGCGCAACTTTGTGATTGGCGGATTTGAAATGCCCGGGACAAACATTACTGGTGTGGGGTGGGGAGAGTTTATTTCCTTGTTGTCATTGAATAATTCCTTACCCATATACTTCATAAACAGGAAAAGTGTATTTTTAAAGGATCTTTTAGGCTACAGTCAGAGGGCTACAGTGGACGCTTATTTCAGTTATTTATTGGCATGAAGCTCCTACTACTCATAACGACCCGGCCTTGCATTTTGGCAAACATGCATGCAACCGAAAAACATGAGATAGCTTTTTGATATGAACCTCATCCAGCGAAATATTTCAAAGGAGCTTTTTACTATTAATTCTCTAATAAAAAATTAAATGGCCCTCGCGTTCCACCCCACCGTACCCCCTCATGACAGACGATAAGGCATGCGCACTGCGGGTTCCATCTGGAGAAGGGAAACAAAATGGCCGCCTCTGGTGCAGGGTAGTTAGGTGTTGTGCGCTCTATCAGCGACCTTACGCGTACATGTTCATGACAAAAATATGTTCCATAGCAGGAAAAGCCACACAGATACCAAGAGGACTACGCAAAAATTTCTAGATCCCAAAAAAGAGACACAAGGGAGGTTGAAGGCTTTGCGATCGTTGCTGGGTATGTTATTGTATATATTGTGCCGTATTTTGCTTCACACTGGCCATAACTCAAATTCCTTGATCGATATTTACTTAGATATCTTTGGACCCTCGGACTCTAAAGTATTCTTTCAAGGCCATTACTCTGAGATTTTCTACGTGTTTAACGATGTCTTCTGTCAAGTGGAAACTAACCTCAAGCAAAAAGGTAGGTTCTCTTATTTATCGCGTTTGAATGCTGTGTAGCAACAAGCGACACATTCTAACATTCAGATTGAAGTGATGATAACGATGCTGAAAAGCAAAAGGAGGTTTAATCTTTGATATATTCTACGTATCATACTTAGGCTGTTAGGTTTGTATGTACAATTGAATATACTTATATGTTATTGTTGCAATTTGTTATGGTCAAGTTATGCTCTTTTGTTTACGCCTTTAGGCCATAGATCACAAAGAGAAGACCTCGATAGCGTCTTGTACATACTAGAGGTGAGATACCCCTGTAGAATTTGCTAATAATTATTTTGCGATATTTATGATCACTTCTTTGTTGTTTTAACAATAAAAAATGACCACTTGTCAATAACAATAACTTTGTTTGTATTTCATTTAAAATATGTCATTATGTTTGGTCAACAGCAAATTCTTCTACTTCTACCAGAATTAATCCATAAACGATGGCAATTCAACAGTATTGGTGAGCATTCATCAGATTTCTCTTCTTCTAAAATAAGCAATTATCTTTTGTAAACAACCAATCTTATCAGAATCTTCTTCTTATAAACCATTGTAGTTCAGGTTTTTTGGCTTTTTTTTGGAGTGACCTCCCTCCAAAAACAGCTTTTGAAGTAGGGTTTAAAGTGCAGACTACTCCATTTGCTTGGCACCTTAATTTTTTTTAATTGCAACCTAAGTTGTAATATTCCTGGCATAAATGGAAATAATATGTAACAGAAAATAATTTCTAATGTAGTGGTGCAGAATATATACATGCTCACGTCTAGTAGTATTGGCATGAGGTTTTCATCTGCACCTACAACAAACTGAAGTAGCCAACACGATGAGCTGAGTTTTGCTCAAAGTGGACCGAGGCTTCTAACAACTCACAGATCAACTATGAAAATCAAACTAGGAAAAGAAGAGATGTTATTTAAGACATTGTTTTTCTCATCCTAGGGCGTATAATGCTGAAGCTGCTGCATCATGGGAATGCCCTGAAGGTATTCCTTAAATTTAGAAGGTTTACAGTTGACAACATTTTCCACATTTAAGTCATCAACTTTTTTTACAAATGTGTGCAAGCATCAAGTGGACTATCACTCACAGATTGCTCGCCTTATCCTTCAAGCAAATCATTGACAAGTGTAAGGGTAATTTCAGCAGCTGCCTATGTTTTCAATCTAATGATTGTCTGAATTTGTCCTTGCAGCTGCGGAGAGAGGGAGTGCGTCTGTTCATGTTGTGGTACCAAGCGTTAACTGTGAACTCTGATGAGCTCACCCAGCTCATCTATGCTAGCATCATTCCTGGATTTCCGAGTGCAATTGACACCATTGACTGGTCAAAGTCAGTGCTCTCCAGAACTGAAGCTGATGAAGTGGTGCAAGCTGTTCGCAGTCCAGACAATGATGACCACTCTTACCACGGATCTGTCAGCTCATTCTATGTATCTGATAAAGATAATGAAGGTAATTGCTATTCAAATATAAATCACTAAGGCATTTCGGTTTTGTTTATAGGTCATTGTTTATAGGAATTGAGCTACACTTTGTCAAAAATAAAAAAAACCTTACAGCACAAGAAGTCCAAGTGTGACCACCTTTAATAAATTCACATACTTTTGGTCCCCTCGACCAATCACGTACGGCCTAGCCGGCATGCAATCGGCCAAGAAAGAGCTGAGAAATCTACGTTAGCCGAAGTACAGAGTGAGCTTTACAAAGATCAAATTTGGAGGAATAAACGAAAAAACTACCAAATTCCCAATAGAACTGCCTTAGTTTTCATATTGACCAGGGACTGCTACGATTTGATTGTGCTAGGAGAAAATATGAAATCGCTGAATCCCTTAAAAAAAACAGAACGTGAACTGAGAGCGGAAAGATCGAAATGGAAACACTCTTACAGCTTAGTCTAACACACTGGCTTTCAAAGTTTTTACTGATAAGGGCCGTAAATTCAATGCTTTTGCAATGTTAGAATTCAATTGCCAGTTTTATTTTGCATTCTTCGCCGGATTCCGATTCATATTCCACTCCACTCGCACGGCAGGGAATGAAAATGTGATACCTCTTGACTCAAAAAATAGCGTGACAGCCCTGACAGCCCCGGCCAGACATTTGAATTTGAATATTCGATAACGGTAAATACCGCAAAGTCTCACAACTCATCGTAATATCGAAAAAAATGCGAAACTGAGAGAGAAGGAAATTCCCACCTCCAGGTAAAATATAAAATGAATATAAAAAGAAACTTGCAGTTCCCCTACCACAATCAAATCATAGCAGTCTCTAGTAAATATTAAAACTAAGGCAGTTCTAGTTGTGAATCTGGTAGTTTTTTGTTTATTCACCCAAATTTGATCATCCCGGCTAGGCCGTACAATATTGGCCGAGGGGACCGAAAGTATGTGAATTAATTAAAGGTGGTCACACTTGGGCTTCTCGCGCTGTAAATGCTGATTTAGACAGCACTGAATTACACGCTACAATTTTCAGAGTGAGCATCATAGAGGAGTTGTCACACACTTGAATACATAGTACCATGTTATTCTGGGACTTTTGCATGACTGGCTTTCAGTGTGTGAATTCCTCTGGTTGGCACACAAATGATTGACATTTCGGATATGCATTGGTATGCTACAATGAGTTATTGCAGAACTTTAGGCTGTACTTGTGGCAAGGAGGTGCATTTTTTCAAGGCTTCCTATTAATAGCCCAAATACTGTATATACTGTTGTCAATAGAGGCTGCAATGCCATGATGGATTTTCATAAGTGAAGTTGCCCTGGCCTGATTCATTAAGAACGTTTAAAAAAATAATACTCATCTAGAGAAACTATTAAATAGGTGACGTAAGGCAGGGTGTGGGGGAGGGGTGTCGTCTGTTGCAGCCTTCCAGCCTTTATTGATGCATTAATGAGTTGGTGACTGTATGTTCCAGATTGGTGCAGCCAAGAAGAGATTTTCCCAATCTACCCAATGGCAGGGAGTGAAAAAGCCCCGCCGTTTGAGACCCTGACAAAATTCTTTCTAGACAGAGTGTTGGACTGCATGAGTTCTCAGGTAAAGATATGTTCTTAATAACTTTTTTTTATAGACATCAAAGCAGTTAATTATTTTGCTAAACATTTTCTTTATTTTCTGTCACCGCAATTAGTTTGTTGCCTTACAGTCTGTTTTTCACACACAGGGCCATATATTTAGGGTTTTAATTCTTTGAATCCAAGGGACACTTGAATGCTAAAGTTTGATTTAGCTGAAAGATTGAAAATAGACATATAGAATAACTGAAATAGACATCCAGGTTTATCAAATGACTCTTGATAAACATGAAATTGAGCTATGTCGATGAAAACAGATAAAAAATGAGCTTTTATGTTTTGGCAAAGGCTGTGCTTTACTAAAAGCTTTAAATTGTACACAACAAAAATAATTAGCTCCTTTCAGCTTATTAGACTCAAATCTACAAGAATATTTTCATTTTCTTTGCTCTTTTGTTTTAACAATTTCTGAGTACAACCATTCCCTTTTAAAGCAGTGTAAACTTGGAGATCTAGAAATAATGAACTATAGGCAAGCCCCCTGTAATGTCAACAAATGATTATTTTTTGCTTCTTAGATGGTACTTGTGGAGTGGGCTGAACCCAGGTCAAGAGATCATGCATTTGCATTCCTGTTCAATAGCTTCAAGAAGTATTACTTGCCGTACATCTTCCCCCAATGGAACCCCTCCCCAGCTTTATACCATTCTTCTCCAGGTACTTATATTTCTCAAACATTTATTGTTACACTACCTGTCCCTCCATGTTGTACAATTGCCCCCTTCTCCTCCTGAAGCATACATTTTTTTGTACAAAACTCCTCTAAAGTAGAAACATGAACACAGTTTCAGTCAGTAGTGTTTATGAATACAGGTCATTAGGGCAACCCAGTCATTTGGGTAACTGTGCAAAGTCACTAGGCAACCGGTTGTCCCATAACTTCCATGTCAATTTTCCGATAATTTTTTCAAAATGGCTCTAAAGCCATATTATAGATTTTTCTAATATTCATTTTTTTTTTCAATTTTGCTTTACACAGAACTTCAAGTGCCCATGGCAACAATGAACCCAGAGAATGTGAGCACACACATGGTGGGAGCTCGGGAATCAGTGCTCAGGTGGTTCGTAGCCTTCACAGTGCGCTTCAAGAGACAGGAAGAAGGTCAGGAACCCAGTAGCCCCACCTTCACTTCCAAGTCAATGGAGTCCCTCCCCCCTAGCACGACCACACCCGGTATGGGGTCCACGGCAGACATGATGAAAAGCATCAGTAACGACAAGAAGAAGGAGGACTTGCATACGGCTAGTGACATCATCCGCCGAGTGCTGTATTCCACTAAAGAGAATGTGCAGCTTCTTCATGAAGTTTTAAGACAGGTACAGTAGGGCCAGGGCACACTATTATGAGCAGATTGAAGCAAAAGTAGAATAGCCAGCCTGACAAAAGGAAAAGCTGAAGTACTGTACATCCACATTTAACTTGATGATAATTTTCAGGGTTTCAGGCTACCACCTAGGAACCTCAACACCATTCGGCAAGTACTATCAGTCTACCAAGAGTGGATTAAGGTACTAGCTATCATATGAGCAGTAACAAGGAAAAATGCCAGAATTAGAAAGCAATGCTTGCAAGCTAAAAATGTCCAGCATGTCAAAGTTGGCAAGAATGTAATATTATTACACTAAACTAAACAGAATGATGCTTTTTTTGTTTTTTGTTTTTGGTGATATCATCATTTAGACTTTTTTAATCTGAGGTATAAAATCATCAAGCCTTCATTCAACCCTGCTGAGTTGAGCTCAAGAAGATTAATCAACACAATTTTGGAGTTGTATGTTGGGAACCTCCTATAAAAGTAGAGTAGTCTTTTAATTAACTCCTCATACAAATAAGACAAGCAGCTAATGATTAACCCCAAACTACCTGCAATCAACAACAATCCTATGTTTATTAATTTTTCTGTTTCCACATCACCTATTAAATGTAGACCACAAGTTTTTTACAGCTTGGCTGTAGTCTTACCAACTAATATAGTTGTTAAACAAGCAAATAATCATTTATTCACAGCATACAGAGAAGCCCATCTTTATGCAAGAACAAGTGCATGGTGTCACTCTCTCTAGTGATGCTGTTGATTCTAAAAGTGATCTTGCAGTACCAGAGTCTGTGGAGCCTCCTCAGAGCCCAGTCAGGACGTGGTCTTACTGCAGAGCCTTTAGCTTTAACAGAGAGCCAGTATTTGTGCTGCCTAGTGAGGAGGTGCGTGCAGGGCTTCAGGCCAACCTCAGACTCTTCATTCTCCATTCTGCTGAAGTCTTCCTTGCCCCAGAGGACTCTCGTGATCTGGAAAAGCAGGTGAGATGAGTTAGACAATGTCCAAGAGCCTGCCATTCTCTTGGCCTTAGATGACCTCTCTAGTGAATGTAAGTCCTGATGTGATAAAAAAAACATGGAGAAATAGCTGGAAAAAGTTGAGAAGGTCATGTGCAATACTGTAGCTACAGAATTTCAGATTTGTCTGGCCAATACAAAACGCAAATTACATGTTTACAGTTTCTGGTTGCTTTGTTACAGATTATTGTATTACTGGCTGTATGTTTGCAAGTAATTCATCTGTATTTCATAGATTATGTAACAGACTTCATTCTTTCTATATTATTTTCCTAGGTTGATGTTTGCAAGCGGGTGATACATTTGTACCGCAGCATTGTGCTAGAGGTTCAGATGGAACAGGCAACATGGGAGCAGCTGCTGGTTGTACTGCTGGAGGCGTGTCGTCACCTTCTGAGTGGCAATGCGCCTACGGACAAGATGCACTCTCTCAGTGGTCAATTAGCTGCAAGTATACTACAGGTAGGTAGCATTCTTTGCTTAGTGTTCAGTTATCAGTGTCATCCTTTTTTGGAAAGGAAATTTGGAATCTTGCATTCATGTCACCTTGAAGAAAAATGTACAGTCGAAGCTCTCTGAGCGACCGCTCTCGTAAGCGACCATCCCCGATAACGACCACGATCACGAATCACCGATTGAATTGTCACACAAACTCTGTAATTCTAAGCTCTCGTAAGCGACCAACTTATCAGTGCGACCAGCTCCGTTAACGACCACAATTTCAAAACTTCAACTGAGATTTTCTTTTATTTTTAAGCTCTCGTAAGCGACCACAATGATTTTTGGCTTTACAACATCAGTCAACACCTGATAAACATCATATCCAGTGCATGCTGAAATCACATATAAAGCGGAAATGTTGTAATGTTTCACAAAAGCTGCCTTTCCAGTAGGCAATTATTAAAGAATTCCATAATTTCAATTTTCTAACTTCAATTTCAACCATTTCTTTGTCTCCAAAAAAATTACAAGGAATCTCTAGTCCATTGCCAGCTCCATGATTTATCCTTTTTTCAGTTACAATAGCCATCCACTTGTTTGTTGCACGCTGTAGAAATCGGCTAACAAAATACGCCATGCGATAGTCGTAGACGCAGAAGATATTCTCATGACGAAAAGCTTAAGTCTTCGATATAAACAAGCATAACGAGCTACTTTGCGTAGAATTATATGCTATAAAATAAAACAACTCACTCTCATGATAAGTCAAATACCTAGTTTTAAAATCAAGCAATAAACCAAAATATCACAGCGTCGTTATTATCACGGTAACTTTTAGATTCCATTTTAATTAAGCTCCCGTAAGCGACCAACACCTATTCTTCAAGATTTTTAGCGCCCAGTGGTCGCTTATGAGAGCAAGCTCTCGTGAAAGACCAGCTCCGTTAACGACCAAAATTCTCAGTTCCCAAGGTGGTCGCTTACCAGAGCTTCAACTGTTAATGTAAAATGTAAAGAGAAAAGTATTTTTTTTTTGCACCCCTGTATTGTGACCCTCTTAAAAATCCTAGATTCTGTATTTTTTAAGACGCTGTTTGTGACATGGATCCGTGCCAACCTGAAGGTGCCCATATCCCTCAGCCTGTGGGACAAGTGTCTGGATGTGCTCTCTTCCCTCACACACTGGGAGGAGGTCATAGCAGAGTGGAACGTAAGTGTGACGGTTCTGCACCTCAAAGGCTCTTCATCTAGATGTTGGGTGTTCTCTGTGGGGTGGGAAGAGGAAATGTGTGTGTTTATGTAATCCCATCTATAACAAATTAGGAGGAGGTAATGACAGAGTGGATTGTTAGTTTGGTCCTTAATTTGACAGTTTGACCTTAAGCGCAGGGGATTTTAAGCTAGAGATGGAATGTGTCTCAGGACTTTAAGAGGTGGATTCAAATGTCTTGATGTGCTCAAAATGTCTAGAATGTCTGAAATTGTAACCAATCTAGCGAACAACTGTCCCAAGTGGTTCTTGATTGTATATTTGTTTTAATGATGACTTTTGTCTTTATCTCTTAGACTACTCTGCAGACCTTGACCAGAGTACTGGCCAGAACTGTCTATAACCTTGACCTAGATGACCTCCCGTTGGACAGGCTGAGTGAACAGAAGCGTAAACGGCGGCGGCACCAAGTCCAGGACAAGCCCAACTTTGACAAACTAGCCTTCTCCCGTTGGAGTCGAATGGAGAGTCGGGGCACGGGAAGTCCTAAGATGATTCGCTCCTCTCTAGAGGTTAAGAGTGAGGGAATGTCATCTGCACCAGTCACACCAAATATCAAAAGGCCGTCTGCACAGCGAATGTCCTTAGGGGCTCCTCAACAACAACCTGTTATCACTGGACCTCCTGGGGATCTACATGTGGTGGCCCAGACAGAGAGGAGTGCATTTCAGGTGGCGGGTGCAGCTCAGATGCTGCAAGACACGCCTTTAAAGACCAGGAACCAACTACCTTCTACCACTGCTGGTAATAAGTGTACTATACCTAATGGTTAAATGATAGGATAGAATTATTAATATTGTAAAAATATGATTAACCAGGATGATGAAGTAAAACAGATATGAGTCTGAAAACAAAAAGATTGCGATTTGAATGGGTGGGTGTTTTAACATTAGAAATCTTAATATAGAGGGGAACATGGTCACTGTAAAACGTATAATCATATCAAATTTTATAACCATTATGAAGACTTCTAACATCGTATTTACATGATGTTGATCAGGCACAGTGACAACTGAAGAGACTGCTGGACAGTCATTGGTTCCTGAACATAGCACCATAACACGGTCAGACTCACAGCTGCTGAACCGAGACCATACTGATGCCGACACCCTGTCCCAAGGTGACAGCAGTCTAGAAACCTCTGCATCGGGAGCTAAGAGCCAGTCTGCCAGAGAACTGTACTCACGAGGCATCTCTGAAAGCTTGTCGAGTACTGACTTTGAGGAGGATTTGGAGAGCCTGGCAAGTACAAACCTCAGGTCTAGGGATGACAGTGAGAGTATCTCTAGTGCAGATCGGAGGTCACGAGGAGAAAACGAGGTAAGAACTAATAGGTGGCTTAAGACCAGCGGTCTGAGTTCGTCAAGATTTCTCGGAAAAATGATGTTTGGGCGCCCTAGCTCAAAACTCAGTATACTGTGAAAGTTTGAAGCAATTTGGATAAATATTTTTGGCGATAGAAGCCGAAAAGTAATTTTTCGTCTCCCGCACCCGGATTTGAGACAATTTCGTGGTTGTTAGAAAAAGACTAAAAACCGGTTCGCAACGCGTGATAAAACATTTGAAGCTTATATAAACCTAAAGAATGGATAATAAGGATTTCCCAGGCTGAAAGATAAGCTGTTCTGTCAGCACCTTATTATTTTACGCGATTTTATTTTATTTTATGTTTTTAGATGACTTTGAAAAGCCTTGAAATGATCGTGTAATATCGCTGATGAGATGTGGATTTGGCAAAAATGATTGCATTTATCGAAAAGAACATCATTTCTACTTTTGATATGTGAAATAAAATTTAGGGGCAAATAAAATCCGACTTTTTTACAAGCCGAAATATGACCCCCACTTGACCCTAATTATAAACAAATGCCGACTACTGTATCGGGTTTTCCGCATTCAAACAACGCCTTCAAATCTCCAGAAAAACAAGAAAGAGCGTTCAAATCAAAAGAAATATACTGTCGGCAATACTAAAATTTAATGGTAATAATTTCATAGCATTTATTGCATTAAATTGCGATTTTTAGGCTCGCCTGATACTATTTTGTTTGCTATTTTGTTTACGTAATTAAAGCGTGACAAACAAAGCGACAAGCATAAAATACCTCACCATGACTGCAATAAGACTTTTCAGATAATTACTTATTAAAAAGAAAAACGTCCAAAAGAAGAAAATGAGAGTTTTGCATGCTTTTATTTAATTAACAAGCGATACTGACATAATTTTGTACAGTTTTAAATTGTAATTAAACAAAAAGCTTGATCAAATTGTCAAAATTTGCTTATTTCCAAAGCCTTTGTTCAACTACAAATTTGATCAAATAAAAATACAAATTATGCAAGAACGCTGAGACATTTGCGATATTGAGGCCTCTCACGTAAGCTGTTTTCCTTTTTAGTAAAAGAGAGTATTGAAGTGTAAAAACTTACTCTGGTCTTCACAACAGAACACAGGATTACCGACTCAGAAATCTATTTCATGTAACCATGAAAAAAATATAATCGGGACCCAAGAAATCGTGGATTTATTTTGCGCAACTACATCTTCGAATAACATCCACGAGCGTGGCTACAAAAGAAGTTTGCGTCGGGTTGCTCCGGGCACTTGAAGCTCCAGCTCTTTGCAGATAGTGGGAAGGGTGGCCACTGAAAGAAAGGTGAGCCTGGACCTGGAGTACAAGTGGCACAAGTCGATGCCGTTCGCTTCTATTGGGTGATTTAGTTGGCATTCATCTAGGATGGCAGCTCTCGTACGGAAGTAGGCGGCTGCCTCCTCCGCAGCCTCTACTGCCTCCGCACCCTGTGTCTTTTTCGGAAATAATACACCTATACATGGCCCGGTTATAGGAACTCGTTGATTTAATCGGCGTTCCCCTGTATAGAGATGCAGCTTGTTGATTCTATCACTTCATTCCCAATTAATGGTACGCTCCCCTCCTCCCCCCGACTACTTTTTGGTGGTGGCCAAGCTTGCCGGGAAGGGGGACCCCGATAAAAACAGACGGGGGTGATCGTCGGCAAAATTGATTGTAACCCGTTAGGGATGGTACTTTAGGCGTGGTCAACAGAAATTATTTCCTCTAAGAGATGGAAAATTGGGTGAGGTCGAAGGAATTTTTGCCCCTAAGGGATAGCAGAATCGAAAAAAACCGTTTAACACCACCTTAGGAATAGCAATTAATCGAAGTTTATACCCTAAGAGATAACAGAATGAAAAAAAAAAAACGTTTAACACCAACTTAAGAATAGCAGTTGGTCGAATTTTACACCCTAAAAGATAGCAAAATCTGAAAAATCCTCCAACACCCCCTAAGAGATGGCAGTTGGTAGACATTTTATACCCTAAAAGATATGACGATTACCACCGTCTACATTTTTAGAGAGTCCCCCCCCCCCCCCCCCCTCCGGGCAAAGATATGCATTCCCCTTCTTTGTCAAACTCGCATTTGCCGTATAGTGTGTGCCGGTCTAACCAAGCCAAGCGTGTATAGCCTTTCACGCACTGGACAGCTGAATAGCTTTGTGGTAGGCTCTTCCTCGTTGCTGACTGCGGGTTCTGGCTCAGCAGCGTTCGCCCTGCGCTCGACAGCACGCTTGATGTCATCGAATTCACCGTCACTGAACGACCCCGGAAACGTTGAAATCGATTGGTCAGGATGCGGCTTGAAGGCTCTCTCTCCTCTTCCCCTCCCACTCCTCTCCTCTTCCCCTCCCACTCCCCTCGTGGCTATAATACACCGGGTAAACGCCCCCCCCCCCCCTTATTGAAGGCTTTTCAAATATAATTATTTTTCCAAATGGTACCTATGGTTGAGCAAGCCACACCTCCTCAGTCCTCTGTTCCTATGATCTCCTGCCTGAGACTTTGTCAAAGTAAAGAAGCGCTTATAGAGAGTAATTACCTGCTTGCAATAAGCGTTTACTGCACCTTACGCGCAATGATAGAATCCTGCGTTGTCTTGCTTGTAGTATGCCGGTAAAGTGAATAATGAAAGCGATTTTTCACTGGTTAACAAGCCAATCGATTGGCTAGGACAAAATTTGGACGGCTGTTTATCCCGGCCAGACAAATTTTGTCCTCCTAGTGCGATTAGGCCCTAAGTTAACGCGCGAAAAAATGAAAACAGAAAAGTCACCTCAAAATTTACCTAGGGAGGTTTTTTGGACATATGCTCCGTGACAAGAATGGAATTTTTTTGGTAGTATTGAAAACAATAGTAAAAGCATCAACTGTTATTTTTTCTTACTTTCTTTTTATAACTCAATTTACCTGGGGAATGGAAATTGGTTGGTTATATCATAAACAATAGTAGAAAAGCTTCAACTGTTATTTTTTTTTTATTTCTTTGTATGAACGCTTGTTGAATAGATTTACTCCTCGAATTTGCATAACAACACGACAGCAGAAGATGGTACGCGTTTCTAGTCCACGAAAGTAGGGAACGAAAGAAAATATTATAATGCTTATAGAACGAGGGATGGATAGAAATAAATATAGGACGATTTAAGAATAACTTTCGTGGGAAAAAGTTTTGTGATGCTCATGAAGCGGAAGAATAAAGAACCGGAAGTTTTTAGTGCCGATAATAATTATCATGCATGGGGATTGTACTTTAAAATGTTATGAAAATATTATCTTGAAAAGCATATAAACATCAGAGAGACAAGAATATTTGATCAAATACCAGTATTTTCAAGAATTATATTGCATCCTTTTTTGGGGGAGTTTTAATTGTTATTTATAAGTTTTTGGAAGCGAGGCATTAAAAAGTGAGTGTCGGCATTTGTTTATAATTAGGGTCAAGTGGGGGTCATATTTCGGCTTGTAAAAAAGTCGGATTTTATTTGCCCCTAAATTTTATTTCACAAATCAAAAGTAGAAATGATGTTCTTTTCGATAAATGCAATCATTTTTGCCAAATCCACATCTCATCAGCGATATTACACGATCATTTCAAGGCTTTTCAAAGTCATCTAAAAACATAAAATAAAATAAAATCGCGTAAAATAATAAGGTGCTGACAGAACAGCTTATCTTTCAGCCTGGGAAATCCTTATTATCCATTCTTTAGGTTTATATAAGCTTCAAATGTTTTATCACGCGTTGCGAACCGGTTTTTAGTCTTTTTCTAACAACCACGAAATTGTCTCAAATCCGGGTGCGGGAGACGAAAAATTACTTTTCGGCTTCTATCGCCAAAAATATTTATCCAAATTGCTTCAAACTTTCACAGGATAATCATGGTCACCCATACCTATTACCATTTTAATTTTGAGCTAGGGTACCCAAACTTCATTTTTCCGAGAAATGTCGACGAACTCAGACCGCTGGTCTTAATTATGCTGTTATGGTACTATGCATGCTCTCATTAGTTGATAAGTGGCCATACATCCTGGTACAGCCCGCTCTGAAACAAAGCAGCACCTTGACATATTGGATGGTAAAATTAGCTCCCGTAAGGCCTGTGCACTTGGTCTATAAGGGCCATTTAGTTAACTCTTTCATGTTGGCCGGGTTGGATTTAACTCATTTACTGCTTTTCTCTTACACTTTGCAACCAGTCAGAGGACGTCAGCACTTACTCTAAGCCAGAGTTTGACTCCTCCCCTCCCCATTTCCATCCATCCCCGGATTCAGCACATCTAAGGAGGGAAGACACATCTAAGTCTGCAGAATGGTTTAACATGAGCTTTGAGCCCGAGACTGGCAGTAATTATACTGCCAGTGATTTGTACCAGGGATTGTCAAGAATCAGTGAGTCAAGCCTGGAAACCAAGTTTGATGAGGTAGGAAATAGGGACCGAAATCAACGATAGACAATGATGACAGAAATCAATTGAGTTACATAGAGAATTAATTGACCTCATGTGGAAATGTTCTATGACTGAAACATTTCATCTGCTTTACAAAGTCCTAGGGCCAGATCATAGAAAGCGGATTAGCGCCAACCCAGGAATAAATGCAGCTTGACACTTGATTGGATAAAAAAGGCATTTATCCCTGGGTTAGCGTTAACCTACTTTTTAGGAACCCAGCCCTGACGTGAAAACTCCAACTTTTATGGTCTACCAAGGACACTAGGTGTTTTACCTGTAATCTTTCTGACATGGGAATCAAGTCTTCCTATGAGCATCGGTCGGTCTCGTGGCTGCTGTCAGCATAGGCTGCAATTGTGGTTAGCAACAATAACAGGGCTCAAAGTTAGCGACAAAAAGGGCCAGATCAGAATATGTGCTTTTAAATGCTCTATGATACTGTACATCATATTTTAACACATATTGGAGAAAATTAATTTTTTTCTTATAAAATGAGCTTCAAAATGTGTATACATATGCCAAGTCTGTTACTAATCTGAGGATCTACTATTGAATTAACTAAAATCCCATCCCACTAAAATTCAGCTGTGGATCTTAAATTCCAAAAATGGTCACACGTCTAGCAATATCAAGATCTTTGAGCCCTGAATAAGAACATAAGAAGATGACAAGAAGGTGATGTGATGCTTTGCTCAAGATGCAATTCCTTTCCCTTGTTGTACAGGCCAGTAAGGGTTCGACCTTTCTTTTCCTTGTGGTACACGCCAGTAAGGGTTCGGCCTTCCTTTCCCTTGTTGTACACGCCAGTAAGGGTTCGACCTTCCTTTTCCTTGTTGTGCACGCCAGTAAGGGTTTGACCTTCTTTTTCCTTGTTGTACAGGCCAGTAAGGGTTCGACCTTCCTTTTCCTTGTTGTACACGCCAGTAAGGGTTCGGCCTTCCTTTCCCTTGTTGTGCACGCCAGTAAGGGTTCGACCTTCCTTTTCCTTGTGGTACACGCCAGTAAGGGTTTGACCTTCCTTTTCCTTGTGGTACACGCCAGTAAGGGTTCGGCCTTCCTTTCCCTTGTTGTGCACGCCAGTAAGGGTTCGACCTTCCTTTTCTTTGTTGTACACGCCAGTAAGGGTTTGACCTTCCTTTTCCTTGTTGTACACGCCAGTAAGGGTTTGACCTTCCTTTTCCTTGTTGTACACGTCAGTAAGGGTTCGACCTTCCTTTTCCTTGTTGTACACGCCAGTAAGGGTTCAGCCTTCCTTTTCCTTGTTGTACAGGCCAGTAAGGGTTCGACCTTCTTTTTCCTTGTTGTACACACCGGTAAGGGTTCGACCTTCCTTTTCCTTGTTGTACACGCCAGTAAGGGTTCAGCCTTCCTTTTCCTTGTTGTACAGGCCAGTAAGGGTTCGACCTTCTTTTTCCTTGTTGTACACGCCAGTAAGGGTTCGACCTTCCTTTTCCTTGTTGTACACACCAGTAAGGGTTCAGCCTTCCTTTTCCTTGTTGTACAGGCCAGTAAGGGTTCGACCTTCCTTTTCCTTGTTGTACACGCCAGTAAGGGTTCGACCTTCCTTTTCCTTGTTGTACACGCCAGTAAGGGTTCGACCTTCTTTTTCCTTGTTGTACAGGCCAGTAAGGGTTTGACCTTCCTTTTCCTTGTTGTACACGCCAGTAAGGGTTCGACCTTCCTTTTCCTTGTTGTACACGCCAGTAAGGGTTCGACCTTCCTTTTCCTTGTTGTACAGGCCAGTAAGGGTTCGACCTTCCTTTTCCTTGTTGTACACGCCAGTAAGGGCTCGACCTTCCTTTTCCTTGTTGTACACGCCAGTAAGGGTTCGACCTTCCTTTTCCTTGTTGTACAGGCCAGTAAGGGTTTGACCTTCCTTTCCCTTGTTGTACACGCCAGTAAGGGTTTGACCTTCCTTTTCCTTGTTGTACAGGCCAGTAAGGGTTTGACCTTCCTTTTCCTTGTTGTACACGCCAGTAAGGGTTCGACCTTCCTTTTCCTTGTTGTGCACGCCAGTAAGGGTTCGACCTTCTTTTTTCTTGTTGTACAGGCCAGTAAGGGTTTGACCTTCCTTTTCTCATGCTCGAGGATCCAGTGTAATTTGCGGGCGCGCCCAAGTACGCTGGATCCTCGAGCATGTCCTTTTCCTTGTTGTACAGGCCAGTTACTGTTCGACCTTCTTTTTTCTTGTTATACAGGCCAGTAAGGGTTCGACCTCAGCAGCTGAGTGCATGTCCACTCCAACATATGATGAGGTGCTTGGTGAAGGTGGTGAGGAGGCAGAAGAATACTCAGCCCTAAACCCGGAGAGCAGGTTCTCTCCAGCAATTGGCAACCAAGGTACAGTATAGTCCCAGAAAAATTTTAATGTTTTAGTCAACCCTGCTAACTAGAAGTCGGCAAACTTGAATTCCCCGCTAACTCGAACTAAGTTCGATTCCCCTTGAACCAAAGTTTGAGTCATTTTTACTCTGCTAACTTGAATTCCCCGCTAACTCGAACTGATTTTTGCTTCCCTTCAGAGTTCGAGTTAGCAGGGTTTTATTGTATTTGTATAACGCAGATAAACCTCACGAGACATGATAAAAATGTGCTTCACTTATGCGCTTTTACTCAGAATGTAGATATGGACTGCTTCACACAGTTAACAATTTTGAGTGTGGGTTAGGGTGTAAGCACTGTCACTGAAGATGGGTACCAAGGGTCAGAATCCCAAGTAGTCTTTTACATCCCACAACACAGGCTAGTGGAGTGTAGTGAGAGATAGGATGTCCAGCATATAAGAGATTCATAGTCCCTAATGCAAAGAGCCAGGAAAAGCAAAGACGTGCCATGGATCTGACAAAACGTAAAATTTAGTGCCTCCTTTATACAAAATACCTTGAGATAATGAACCAGTAACACCCAAGTTGCAAACGTCTTGTACGCCCATAATGTGCTGGTTTAACTAGTTATAAAACATGATTCTCATAGCAGTATTTCATTGTCTGGCTAGAATTCTCCGAAGATCTCCCCCCTTCTTACCGGAGCCCATCACCCTCACTAGCTGAGACACGAGAAGAAATGTTAGACTTGGACGGGGATCACGCCGTGGGAGAGGAGATCAGTGTTTTGGCAGGCGGCATTCGTGAGGGCTGGGGACCTGTGGCTGCTGTGGCATTATGGAGAAGGATGCTGGGAATCCTCGGGAATGTCAATCAAATCAAGAGTCCATCGATACATGCCAAGGTTATAGAGTGCCTTATTTCCACCTGGAATATGCTCGCCAAGGTATGACCTGTTACATAACAACGGCAATAAAACGGGAGCTCTGATTGGTAAAAACAGCTGGTGATTATAGTACACACACATGTTTGTTGTTTGTGTGTGCGCGGTTTACTAAAATTAATTTAGTTGTTGTATAAAGCAAATAGATCTAGTTCCTTATTTGTCTGTCCTCTAATAATCCATGACTGTTGTTCATGGCGTGTGCCATCAACAACGGTCAAACACTCTGTTAGTCATCCTTGGATTATAAGATGAAACTCACAAAAAATGTGACCAATTTGTTCTCCATTCACTGTTGTTTAGACCTCCCACAAAAGGAGTTCCGTTCAGTAGCACACCTCGGACACTTTACAAAGACGTGATCCCCAATTCTTTAGTAAATCTCTATTGATAAAACCACAATTTACCGGCCTTCTCCAATGGTCCATTTTCCCGTCCAGTGTGTTTCTGTTACAAAAAGGTTCTGCCATACTCTTAAAATATCAAAGATACTCACTTACAGGAGCTTGGTATTGTTAAAGAGATTAAAATTTTAATTCCTTTGTTCTACCTGTTAGTAATGAATGTAGAATTTTTTCTACTTTGCCTATACCATCCAAACCTGAGAATATACAGCACATAAGAAAAACAGGACTAGAACCAAGCTAAAACAGTTATATTGTGTTAGCCATATATCATTCTTTCCATATATTTTCGAAAAGTGGCATTTTTATTTCGTGATAGGTACGAATGAACCAAGGTATTTCATTGGATAACAAGTTTACTCCCGCTGTACCAGATCTATTACCTCCTCTTCAGTACTATGCCACATGGGTGTTTGAGGTACACACAAATTCATTGTTGCATGTCTCATACCACCTAATTTTGTCTGTCAATGATTGCGTGCAAAATACTTGATCCACTTTACATGACCATAGTTCCTATGTGCTCTTTGATTTGTGTTCAACTCAATTTCCAGGCAGCATCATTGTTGATGCCACACAAGTTTAAGAGTGGTCGCCTACTAGCATACCAGCTTATCTGCACAATGACTGTCCGGCAGCATGATACCGCCCTATCTCAGGAGTACCTCACACACTTCTATCGGCTCATGCACATTGGTCTTACAGGCACTGACCAGGTAGAAGAACCTCACACACTCTAATACCATCTCATGCACATCGACATCACTGACTAGGTGGGGTATCTCGTACGCTTATACCACCCTGTGCACTTCCGTATCAGTGACCAGGTAGAAGAACCTCACACGCTTTTACCTTCTCATACATATCGACCTCACTGACCAGGAAGAGTATCTCACACACATTTATACCAGCTCATTCACACACCGGCCTCATTCGTACTTATACCACCAGATTACAAATCAACCTCACTGACCAGTTAATAAAACCTCATACACATACTATTTCATTCGAATCGACTTCACGGACCAGGTTGGATTATCTCACACACTTATAACACTTCATGCTTATCGATCCACACTCCAAGTTCTCATGAAAGCCTTTGTTTCTTTAGGACGTCATAAGTGTCATTATAAGGAACTGCAGCAAGTTCTTCTCGATGATGCTGCCCTGCTCCACTCTTCTCATTCTAGACTTTATTCAGGCCGCAAACACTATCTTCATCAACCAAAACCTGGAGGTAAAAGTCTTAGCTTGATTCAGTTCCTTTGTACACGCCCCCCTTGTTACCCATATAGCAGCCCTCAGCTCCTAGGTTGACTTATTCTCTTCGCATTTGACCAGTATTAGGTGATTGCTCTAACCTCCTGATGATAAACGTACTAGTAGAACACACGTCAGTCTGTTTAACACATTAAATAGCTCTATAAGATATCCTATTGTTACGTTTTACAGCTAATATTTTGTTAACATTTATTTTCTTTGCTCCTATTTTTCTACCTTTGCCATCGTTTGAGTATCTTCTTATTGGCCTGTAGGTTATACAATATTAACTTTCCTTTTCACCCCAGCATTCTATCTACTGCCATACCCACTACCCCCCCATAAGTAGCCACCCTTTCACCTCAGCTTTATCAAACGCTTCAGGAGTGTTTATGGCCCCGCATCAGGTGCTGATACATCAACGTTATCACTATGCCGCCTTCATCAGTTTGAAATAACTGAGTACCTTTTCCTAAAAAGGCAGCATTGCCGAAATATCAGCAGTGACTTCAAATAGTTCTAAATCTGGCAATTCATCAGAGATAAAGTGATACCTCCCCTTCCATTTTCATTTGCTGTTACTCAGCCTCATCTGTTTTATCGAAGTAGTCGTGATAAATAAGTAATATTATGTCTTGTAACAGCTTCCGCGTGCAGAGGCAGTGACTCTGATGGGATCTTTACTGTGTTACCCCAATGCATTTCCAAACATGCCTTTGCACCAGCCTGGGCACCAGACAAACGAATACCAACCAACCAGTACTGGTAAAGACATCAAGGTAGGCAATAGACCAGGATAAACACCACCCAAGTATCCCTGGAATGCATGCCAACCAGTACTGGTAAAGGCATCAAGGTAGGCAATAGACCAGGAAACACACCCCATCCGATTATCCCTGGAATGTATGCCAACCAGTACTGGTAAAGACATCAAGGTAGGCAATAGACCAGGAAACACACCCCATCCGAGTATCCCTGGAATGTATGCCAACCAGTACTGGTAAAGGCATCAAGGTAGGCAATAGACCAGGAAACACACCCCATCCGAGTATCCCTGGAATGTATGCCAACCAGTACTGGTAAAGGCATCAAGGTAAGCAATAGACCAGGAAACACACCCCATCCGAGTATCCCTGGAATGCATGCCAACCAGTACTGGTAAAGGCATCAAGGTAGGCAATAGTCCAGGAGACACACCCCATCCGAGTATTCCTGGAATGCATGCCAACCAGTACTGGTAAAGGCATCAAGGTATGCAATAGACCAGGAGACACACCCCATCCGAGTATTCCTGGAATGCATGCCAACCAGTACTGGTAAAGGCATCAAGGTAGGCAATAGACCAGGAGATACACCCCATCCGAGTATCCCTGGAATGCATGCCAACCAGTACTGGTAGAGGCATCTTTGGTATCCATGTATGCTGTAAAGATTTCGCATGTTTAACCTGAACTTCAACCATTTCACAGGAGAAGCTGATAGTTGCGCTGCTGAGAGCTGCAAAACTTGACCCTTCAGTCACTGCAAGGTACTGTTGCCACAGAATATGCACTTTTATTACTATTATATTAATTCAATACTATAAACTGTGTGCGTGTACCTTCTCTGAAATCTCTTATCAATTCCGTAATCAAGTCCCTGTTGTTAAGCGCCTAGAACGTGGTTGGTGTAAGCCGCAATACTAGTGCACCTAACATCTGCTGTTTGTGTCATTTCAGGTGTATAGCGTTGAACTCTTTGGGCGTGTTTTTGGTTGAGGAGCTGGTTCACTGCAAGGGACATCCTCGAGTGCATGACTGCATCTGCGTCTTGCTCCAATCAACCACGGTAAGCACATTACTTTTGCTAAAATTCTGCTAGAATATCAAAACGAACAATAGAGAAAACATAGAACGACCTATACCATATCATAAGCAATTCTTACTCGTCTAAATTATACTGTTCGCAGTTCAGTCTAAATTTTAGTTACTGAGATCTTAAAAAGCTTCACAGACTCATTATTAAAGAATTAAGGATACCATTTCATGTCTCAATTTCATGTCTCAATTGCCTTCAAAGACTCATGAGGATACCTTTTCGTGTCTCAATAGCCTTCAAAGACTCATGAGGATACCATTTCATTTCTCAATAGCCTTCAAAGACTCATTATTAAGATACCATTTCAAATCTCAATAGCCTTCAAAGACTCATGAGGATACCATTTCATGTCTCAATAGGCTTCAAAGATTCATGAGGATACCATTTCATGTCTCAATTTCATGTCTCAATTGCCTTCAAAGACTCATGAGGATACCATTTCATGTCTCAATAGCCTTCAAAGACTCATGAGGATACCATTTCATTTCTCAATAGCCTTCAAAGACTCATTATTAAGATACCATTTCATGTCTCAATAGCCTTCAAAGACTCATGAGGATACCATTTCATGTCTCAATAGCCTTCAAAGATTCATGAGGATACCATTTCATGTCTCAATAGCCTTCAAAGATTCATGAGGATACCATTTCATGTCTCAATACCCCTGATTTTGCCAAACCCTTGTCTTTCCCACCTACTTATTGCCATTTGACAAATGGTTCTTGAGGACAGTGACCGTTGAAGGTAGTTTTTTTCCCTTGTAATCTAAGCTTCCGGGGATAGCTTGGTAAGTAGGACAGTAACAAAATCGAACTCGAACTTTGTATGAGTGTTATTGTTTTTTCTCTTTTATCCCAGTTCCACCACAAGACCGTGTCCACCTTGGCTATTGACCTTCTTCACATGCTTTCCCAGTATACCCAGGAGTTGTGCGCATTTGACAGTGAATTGCCAATCAAAGTTGTAGAGGTACCATTCACAACCATGCGCGATGTCTATAAAATTGCTTCGTATTATAGCCAAATTCGGTGTTGCCCGACCTCACAGAATCCAAATCTCCTTTCTTCGTTTGGGAATAGCGCGTAGTCAATCAAACCAAACAATCAAAACCAGACAAACCGCCCCCAAAGCTTGTGTCTGACTACGCGCTATTCCCAAACGAGACAGATTTTGGATTCGCTGAGGTCGCGCAACAACGAATTTGGCTGTAAAGGGGCTATGCCACTTGTTTTCCGTGGGCCATGGTTTACACAGCTATACGGCATTAAGAGAAAGGTTAAAGCTAGTCCACATTTTCTTTGTTATGCTCTCGATATAATAAGAGAATCGAGGCCCACGCTAAATTAAGCACGTACAAACTAGATACACATCTGATGTGTTTCCTATAACTTAGTTTGTTGTCTCACTATCAGGAGATTGACTGGATACACAACTGCTGTTGCTGCCTGTTTAACTTTGTCTGTTGTTGTTAGGTGATGTGCCACACTGTGACAAGTCTACTTCCAGGAGGAGAATTTGCTAGCGTTCAGGAGGAGAACTCTGTGAGTGCTTAAAGGTCAACGCGTATTTACTATGCTGAAGCGCTAAACTAGCTGTGCTGAATGTAATCTTTATTGAGTGATATTGTGCTTAGGAAGAGAACTCTGTAAGGGTTTGCCCTTTCCATGCTCAAGCGTATCTGCTGGTGTAAAAAAAATTCTGTCAGCCGCTATTTCGATTGAGTATCGATTTTCCTCAGCTAATTTGGGCAAGCTACTGCGAGATTTCAAGTTTGTATTTGTTAAACTGAATATAAAGCTTTTTTTAGATATAGCTTTACATAATTTCTCTTCAAATATTAAATAAAAACAATAACAAAAGTGTGACTAATGCCCTCGCCTACTCATAGATTTATATCTCACATTGCCCCTTGCAGAGTTTTTTTCTACAGCTTGACTTAAGTCTTCTTAGTTATAGCATGCGT
Source organism: Nematostella vectensis (assembly GCF_932526225.1). Classification (NCBI taxonomy): domain Eukaryota; kingdom Metazoa; phylum Cnidaria; class Anthozoa; order Actiniaria; family Edwardsiidae; genus Nematostella; species Nematostella vectensis. Next base: position 8,087,520 of record NC_064040.1, read on the forward strand.
CTGAATAGAGCCGTTTAATTTGAACTGTTTCCATTCTCTTTTGTCAACTTGTCTTGATAGGTTGGGCATAGCGTTTTTAATAACTTTTATCCTGTATTAAAAATACTATGAAGGTTCAGGAATTTGTGTCAAAGGAAAACATCCCAGATTGGGATAGCGTGCGGCATTGGATCTGGCACATGGGTACAGGAGGATATGTTGACGTTCCTTTTACCTGTATATGCTAGTATGTCGTTTATATTCCGCAGATTTTGGTGTCTGTGATTCTCTGCTTACTGGATTGGGTGATGGTTATACCAAGTGCGAAACTAATGGCCAGGAAAGGGGAGGAGAATCGCTCAACTCTTTCAAGAGTTTTCCAGGTAACTTAGACTCACTTATTTAAATAATGCACTATGTTGAAAAAAAAACACACACACACACACGCATATACAGTGTAGCCCGTTTGACCCCAAACCTCGAGCGGGACGAAAAGCAATTCTAGTGGGGAACTTAGGGAACTCAGTTGGTTCGAGTTAGCGTACTATTCGAGTTATCTGAGTTCGAGCTATCATGGTTCCACTAATGATCTAATGATGCATTAGATGATGCATAAGTCTTGCATTAGACTTGCATACAGTTGCTAGTCATTTGGTTGACTTTATTCTTTGTATCGAGGCACTAAAATTTATTTACGAGGTTATAAATCTGCTCGCATTATTTCTTTTTAATAAGAACCACTATTAAATTTTTACATAGAGTGGTTGTTGTTTGGACGGTACTTGAATGGGGAATTTTAGCCTAGGCTCGTACAGCTTAGGTTCTTATACGCGTTTTTTTTTTTATGCTGTATACCATTAATGTAGTTTGTCCGTTAATAGTTCGACTGAATTCTTGAACTTCTTAACAGGTTCTTCAGATGGCAGCACATAACCGAACTGTCCCCAAACGCCGCAAATCTCTCAACATCTCTACTATTATCAGCGGTGACGGCCGGCCGGTCAGGCTTGCGCGAGTGCAGGAAACAAGCAAGACGCCTAACCACGTGCCAAGTCCCGCCGAGCCAACAGAGACAATAGAAGAAAAGAATAACGAAAATGATAGCGATAATGATGATCAACAAGGTAGGTTTACCCTCTTGTGGAGTTTATGAACAAAATGGTTACTTTTGTGAAACGAGATGGTGAAGGCAGATTGGGCTACCCTAACAATAAACAACGTGGTCGAGTCAAAGGCATTGAAGGCTTGTTGGTTTTTGCTAGAAAAAGCCTCTTCAGTTTTTCGTTTGGCTCACCAGCTAGATAAGTGTAATGACGTAAAGGGCACGTGTAGCCGTTTAACAAATCGCGGAACAAATCTCAGTGTCTACGCAATGCCGGCGATAACCGTGTTCCCTGGCGTCAAGGGTTTTTCAAGAAAATATTACCGTAATAATCTCTGATTGGCCACTCCCATTCATTTGGAGGTCATGACATCCCCAACTGCTGTTCCAGTTTGATAGAAATCCTGCTGTTCCAGCTTGATAGAAATCCTGCTGTACCAGCTTGATAGAAATCCTGCTGTTCCAGTTTGATAGAAATCCTGCTGTTCCAGTTTGATAGAAATCCTGCTGTTCCAGCTTGATAGAAATCCTGTTGTTCCAGCTTGATAGAAATCCTGCTGTTCCAGCTTGATAGAAATCCTGCTGTTCCAGCTTGATAGAAATCCTGCTGTTCCAGCTTGATAGAAATCCTGCTGTTCCAGCTTGATAGAAATCCTGCTGTTCCAGCTTGATAGAAATCCTGCTGTTCCAGTTTGATAGAAATCCTGTTGTTCCAGTTTGATAGAAATCCTGCTGTTCCAGCTTGATAGAAATCCTGCTGTTCCAGCTTGATAGAAATCCTGCTGTTCCAGCTTGATAGAAATCCTGCTGTTCCAGCTTGATAGAAATCCTGCTGTTCCAGTTTGATAGAAATCCTGTTGTTCCAGTTTGATAGAAATCCTGCTGTTCCAGCTTGATAGAAATCCTGCTGTTCCAGCTTGATAGAAATCCTGTTGTTCCAGCTTGATAGAAATCCTGCTGTTCCAGCTTGATAGAAATCCTGCTGTTCCAGCTTGATAAAAATCCTGCTGTTCCAGTTTGCTTCGAACGTCAAAAGTCAAGGAACGCTGACGATCAACTTATGCAAATATTCCCCAATAACCAGAAAAAGAATGCATTTTGCCATTGGCAGATTTTAAAAGATGGACTAAGAATATTGGTCTGGATATTAGCAACTTCAGGAAGATGTTGGAATGTTTCGTTTTGTATTGCGAGTTTTCAAAGTGTTGGCGTATTGGAATCGATGACAGGATTGTGCTATGTTTATCCATTAAAAGTCCTTAATAATTTATTATAGATGCTGGCCCCAAAGCTCCAGTCTCCTTTATATTTCCTCCGAAGCCTGAACCAATCAAACTTACTGCTAAAGCGGTGAGTACACATGTGCCATAGAAGCAGGAAAACGGGCAATGTCATGTTACTGATGGTATACCTGTGTTTAGGCTCTGATGCATATTGTGAATCATCTTGGGCACTTCCCACTCGGCGCAGGCCCCTCTCGGCTGGATAGTCTCATCAGCGAGCATGAAGATCACCTCAGCACCGATTGTGACGAGATGCAGCCCACCATATTCAACTCGCCTAACATACAGGTGCGCCTCGTAACCTTTATATTGTTCGACTGCAGAAAAGCGATTTACTTCAAGCAAGCCCCCTCCCCCGGTTTTCACCGCAATGGAAGTGGCCATAATGCAGTTTTGTAGAAAAAATTGCCACAGTATGACCAACGCCACAAACCCTGGAATTTCCCTCCTCCTTTTTGGGTAGGGATCACTGTTTTTTTTTTGGAATGAAACATTGCCTGCTCTTGATGTTACGATGTCCTTAATAAGTACATGTGACTTCTATGTCAACAGTTTTTCGTACTAAACGACAGTGTACTCGTCTCCGCCGTGGAGTTGCCCAAGGAGGTACGTTTTTGAGACTTTTTTCGTATCTTTGAACGCTTTCTGCGTATCTTTCAACACTTTATAACAACGTTTGATGAGAACGCCCTTCTCATTTCATCCGGTTCGGGTGTTAGTATCTCTCGCCTCGTTCGTGTCTTTGAATTCTAAAAGCGTCTTTTATTCTTTTATTTATGGTACTTTTATAGTAATTTGTTTCTTCTATGATTAATGACGGGAAAACAATTACGAATGTTGTTTCTCGGACACCTCTAGTAACAACCATCTCACATTGCTTTATGTCGGTTCTGTACCATTCATAGCCTCCTATTGTCATATCGTGTCTTATGGTATTTGTATTGCGTTACAAGAGCGTGTTTGATGGTGTTTGCATTGCGTTACAAGAGCGTGTCTGATGGTGTTTGTATTGCGTTACAATAGCGTGTCTGATGGTGTTTGTATTGCGTTACAATAGCGTGCCTGATGGTATTTGCATTGCGTTACAATAGCGTGTCTGATGGTGTTTGTATTGCGTTACAAGAGCGTGTCTGATGGTGTTTGTATTGCGTTACAATAGCGTGCCTGATGGTATTTGTATTGCGTTACAAGAGCGTGTCTGATGGTGTTTGTATTGCGTTACAATAGCGTACCTGATGGTATTTGCATTGCGTTACAAGAGCGTGTCTGATGGTGTTTGCATTGCGTTACAAGAGCGTGTCTGATGGTATTTGTATTGCGTTACAATAGCGTACCTGATGGTATTTGCATTGCGTTACAAGTGCGTGTCTGATGGTATTTGCATTGCGTTACAATAGCGTGTCTGATGGTATTTGCGGAGGAATTTAACATGTTTGGTTGTAAACTGTCGAAGTGTAAAGAACAAGATTGCAGACATCGCTGTAGTAATCAATGAACACCAACCTGATATCGTGTTTGGAAACGAATCCTGGCTAAAACCGGATATCAGTAGTGCAGAAGTTTTTCCCGAGAATTATAAGATCCTGAGGAAAGACAGAGACAACAATCGCGGCGGTGGAGTTTTCCAGGCAGTAAAGAATGACTTAATAATTACTCATCGCCCTGATTGGGATTCTGATTGCGAGATTATTTGGTCTCAATGTCAATTAGCCGGAACAAGAAGTGCGAAATCCATTTATTTTGGGTCCTACTATCGACCAAATAAATCTGACATTGAAAGTCTCGACGAGCTAAATTCATCACTGTTGAAAATGGGAACTACTTTGCATAAGAACAATGTGATTCTGGCCGGAGATTTCAATGCCCCAGATATTGACTGGGTGAACCCAGAAAATCCAGATAAATTAACCTCAGCATCCAAGAGGCTCCTAGACATTACTGATGACCACGATCTTAACCAGTTTGTCAAAGAACCAACTAGAAGGAATGGAAACATACAAAACATCTTGGATCTAGTGTTATCAAATAATAAGGATATTATTAGAGGTGTCAAAGTCATCGATGGTATAAGCGACCATGATATTGTGCTGTTTGCAGTAAAGTTAGCTTGCCAGCGAAAACGAAATGTGAAGCGTAAGGTCTATATTAAGAAAAAGGCTGATTCCGATCGTATTAAACAAGAACTTCATAATTTGCTGCCTACGATCCTAGAATTGAATTCAAACACTAATTCTGTTGACAAGATGTGGGATGAATTCGAAAGAAATATCCACCGCATAATGGACACTTGCATACCTCATAAAACGACTAGTTCGAGATACAACCTCCCCTGGTTTAACCGTGCTCTTAGAAGGCAGGTGAGAGCTAAACAACGGCTGTATAACAAGGCTAAAAAGTCAGGAAATCCTACTCACTGGAATGAATTTCGTATTGCCAGAAAACGTCTGCAAAAGAACTTGAAATCTGCCAGAGAAACTTACATTTCCGATTTTCTTGGAGATGCAATTGAGGAAAACCCAAAGCGCTTCTGGTCGTACATTAAGCAATTGAAAAACGACGATCCTGGTGTCGCAGACTTTAAAGTGGATGATAGGATTATCAGTGATGGCCAATTGAAAGCAGAACTCCTGAGCAAGCAGTTTTGTAGTGTTTTTACTGTAGAAGACCTGACTGATATTCCTTCTGTTGGTACTGACCCAAAACAAAATATCAGCGCCCTCACCATTACAATTCCAGGCGTTGTAAAACAGTTACAATCATTGAAACCAAACAAGGCGAGTGGTCCGGACGAAATACCCCCATGGTTTCTTAAGGAATATGCTCTGGAAATTGGTCCTATATTAACATCTATTTATCAAACTTCGATCGACACTGGACTTGTACCCTCTAGGTGGAAACATGCTAATGTTTGTGGTGTGTATAAGAATGGAGAAAAATCAGATCCTGCAAATTATAGACCCATTTCTTTAACTTGCATTGCATCAAAAGTTCTAGAGCATATTATCCACAGTCATGTGATGAAACATTTACAGCATTACGGAATTCTCACTGATGTACAGCATGGCTTTAGAGCTAAACGATCAACAGTAACCCAGCTAATTCTGACAATCCATGACATGGCCAAGGCCATTCAAGAAAATAAGTCTATCCATGCGGCAGTGCTAGATTTTAGCAAAGCATTTGATAAAGTTCCCCACGAGCGTCTTATCAAGAAATTACAATACTATGGCATCCATGGTCCCTTGCTGTATTGGTTTATGTCGTTTCTTAGGAACCGTACCCAGACTGTTGTCTGCGATGGTAAACGATCCTGCCCCTCACTAGTAACATCAGGGGTCCCTCAGGGGACAGTGTTAGGACCCTTGTTATTCTTATTGTATGTGAACGATCTGCCTGACAATTTGAAGTCTTCAATAAGACTCTTCGCTGACGACGCCCTGTTATACGGTGTGATTGTAAACGAAGAAGATGGTGACCAGCTTCAGGAAGATTTAAAGAGATTAGAAATGTGGCAAAGCAAATGGCAAATGGTATTTAATCCTTCCAAGTGTAAGACCATCTGCATATCCAATAAGAAGATCCCACCACAGAGGTCATATGTTTTCTGCGGGGTACACTTAGAGCAGGTCCAATCTATTACGTATCTAGGTGTCATCCTAAATGATGACTTAAAGTGGTCAAAACATGTTAAATCAACTTCAGGAAAAGCAAGTAAAGTCATGGGCATGATAAAAAGGAACTTCTGGAACTGCCCCCAAAGAGTAAAAGTTACTGCTTACACAGCAATAGTTCGTCCTATGTTAGAATATGCAAGCGCCGCCTGGGACCCTCATCTCCAGAAGGACATCGCCTCCCTCGAGAAAGTTCAGAGGAAAGCAGCACGATTCTGCCTTAAAAATTACATCCCTACTGCAAGTGTCACCGAAATGCTAGGTGATCTCAAGTGGTCCACCTTGGAGTTAAGACGAACAATGGCACGACTTACCCTCCTTTACAAATTGAGTCGAGTCCAAATTGACATTGACACAAGCATGTATCTCCGGCCACACCAAGATCTCAGAACTAGAAATAGTCATAATTTTAAATATTATCAAGAAAAAGCTACAAAGAATAAGTATTTTTATTCTTTTTTCCCCCGAACGATAAGGCATTGGAACACTTTACCTAATGAACTTGTCGAGCTAGGCTCAATCGAACATTTTAAGCGTGACCTCGAAATCTATCTTAATAATAATAAGAATTGAATTTTAATTTTATAATTTTATTTCTATATATTATTGAATTGTATTATTGAATTTTCTTTACATTATTTAATATTTTATATATTCTATATATACTTAGTACCTATCCATGTATATATGTATATATTTTTATTTACTTATCTCCTTATTTATTTATTTATATGTAAATACTTTTATTTAAGGTTGGTGTGATATCGCAAGACTTTTACCGACTTAATAAATGTAGATGTAGAGATGTAGATGTATTTGCATTGCGTGACAGGATCCAAAATGCCACCCCCTGCTACAGGACATGACTACAGCAAAAACCCAAGTTCGGTTGATCACGCGGGACATGACCGGCCGGTTCTCTTGGGACCACACCATGATGTACAGTCGTAGCGGCACCCCCGAGCCCGAGCGTCACGCCTTCCCCCTCCCCGGACTCCTGCTGGATCAAGAGAGGGAGGCGAAGGAGTCTCCAGAGGAGTCACGACGCACCATGAGAGGGGCACTCAGCACCTTTAAGAGTACCACGCCCATAGCGCCGGACAGACTGGATGAGGTAGGAGTCACCATGTCACGATATGGGAGGCAATGGGAGGGATGTACATTACACGCCCATAGCACCAGATGGGGGTCAGTACGCAACTCTTACAAGCTGCAATTTGATTGGGCAAATGAACAATATCCGCACATCGGCACAAAGAACGAGAAGAATAGAGACAAAAGAACTCCTTTGTAGAGCAAAGATAATCGGAGACAAAGCAGCTGCGTACTTACTCCCAGATGGACTTGAATCTAAAGCTAATTGCTATTATAGGCGCTGAGCTATATCGGCAGCAGTAGCCGGGAATGTGTACTTTTCCCAGACCAAGCACTAAACGAACCCGCCCCAGCTCCCGTTGGCCACTCCATGGAGTCTTCAGTTATGGAGCATGTGCTAACACAGCATACCGCTGAGCACTCTTACATCCGGGATAACACGACGGACGCTAGGTAAACAAGCCAAGTGCTTTTTGCCCATTCCTAAATACGGTATTGAGCCAGCGAATCATTGCCCATTTATAGTGATACCTCTGTTCAGCTCCACCTTTTTAAGCGGCCAATTCCCTGGTAACTATAATATTGGTCGCTAATACACTTTACTTTTTCCCTCTTTTAAACGGCCATAATTTTCCACTACCAAATTTCCTTCCAAAATCCCTTTAGTCTTGAAAATAAGGTCTTGATAGCCACAGAACTTAAATGATTTTTTTTTCTTGTTAGAGAGCAGCTGCATACAGATGTACCACTCATTCTTTTCTCTAAGGGTGATATTCAAGTTTTAAGGGCGCACTTCAACGCGTTTTATCCGAGCCGATATAAAAATGGTCCGAGTTCTTAGACCTTAGTCAGAATAGAATTTCAGTTTTTACCGTTTTTGTATCGTCAGGGGTTCCAAAAAATTTCCGAGACTTGATTTGCCTCGAGATCCCCAGACTGTCCTCTTGGTAACTTTCCCGTCTAGTAGTAGACCTATTGAGCCATAGATAGTGAGTAGCGAAAAAGCCGACGTTTCACAAAAACAAAAAACAGTAAATTATTAAAATCGTCATTTATATAAAGGTAGTATTTGGATTTATGCATTTTTAGTGAGTCAAATAATCAACTCGGCGCTACGCGCATCGTTGACTATCTATTGACTAATAGAAAACTCGAACTTGTAGTCTAATTGTTAAATAGCAAAGCCTTTTTGTTTTTAGTTTGTGTTCGGTGGAGTTCAGACCCCCGGCATATGTAGATCCCTCGTCACCATTCCAGCTCGGTCGGTTCCTGATCAGTGAGACTGGACTTCTCGCTTGGGAGAAAAGGTAACAAGATCATCTGGTTGTAACTTATTTGTGACTACTTACCCGCTTATGACATGACGGTAAAACCCTGAACATGCGCACTTCGAAGAAATGGAAAAAGAAGATACAATTTTTAACATTGGCCATCATTTTCCTGTATTCCGGACTGATTTTCCCTTTTCAAAACACCAATTTCCTAACAAGTGGCTGCCATGCACATACCCAGATTTTGGATTTTTATAATAACTTTCTAACTTTCTCCTTGATCATCCTTGCGCCATGGATGAGCTCAGGAACGAAAAGCTCAAATTTAAGTGACACTTTAAAAAAAGTCGCATCAATTTAAAAAAAAAGTCGCATTTGATATTACTCACTAAGTACTTAGGAGAATTTTCCGCCTTATTTGATGTGAAATGAGCTTATTGGAAACGTCAAGCAATGTGTTTCCGTCATGTCCCAGCTTATAAGAGCTAGCTCACTATCTCTTTGTACCAAATGTGTTTCCGTTATGTCCCAGCTTATAAGAGCTAGCTCACTATCTCTTTGTACCAAATGTGTAAATACACGTCTATCCTTTGTCTTCTTCTTTTAACAAAGCTGATCATAAGCCGCCTAGGTTCCGGCTTTGGCACGTTTCATCTTTCTAATGTGTATAGTTAAAGATGAATAATTTATTGCTTGAATTGATTGATATCTAGTAACTAAGTGTTGTTCTGTTATTTAAAGGCTGCGGGTTGATCTATTGAAGAAGAACGAGAAATTCCTTCGAGAACTCAAGAATCTGGACAACAGGAGATGGTATACATACTTTTCCGAAATTAAAACAATCGCTGCTGCTTATTTTGTTGTAATGAGAGGTATAAGATCGGCGGACCAGTGTTTTATCTCTTGTTTTGTTGCCCTTGTCGTTCGCGTTGTTATTGTCGTCGTAGTCGTGAGACTAATAAAATCGCCGTGCTACACGTATCGGCGTAACAGTGTTAAATGTCTTGTTTTGTTGCCCTTGTTGTTAGCGTTGTAATTGTCGTCGTAGTCGTGAGACGCATAAGATCGTCGTGCTACACGTAGCTACGGAAAATTTTTATGTCTTTAGTGTTGTTGTTTATGTCTTTTGTTTATGTCTTTATCGTTGTCCTCGTAGTCGCGAGACGCATAAGATCGCAGTGCTGTACGTGGCGGCGGGTCAGGAAGACAAGACGTCAATTATGTCGAACTCAGCGGGTAGTCAGGCGTACGAAGACTTTGTGGCCGCGCTTGGATGGGAAGTAAGTCCAACAATAACAAAGTTGTGGCTTACCAGGGCTGTTTAACTGGTTGTCTGTGTTTTGCAGGTTGACTTGTCTACGCACACGGGGTTCCTGGGGGGTCTTGAGCGGAACCTGTCCACGGGAGAAACCGCACCTTACTACGCGACCTCCATGCATGAGGTCATGTTCCACGTGGCCACGCGGATGCCTCTTGCGACAGACGGCACGGGTTTCAACAAGAAGGCAAGTAACGCGCGTGACACACGCGTGACACACTAGCGTATAAACTGTATCTTAAATGTCCTCTCCTTTACTCTACGAATCTGAATGTTTTCCTAATTTTTCCTTTCAAAGCCTGAAAAGCAGCTAATCTAGTCAACCAAATCCGAAAACTGTAATAGCTTGGGATGGTTGCCAGAAACTACAGTCAGTCATTGCCTCTTGACTCTTGTGCTCTTACATGTGCTTGTCTACTGCGACATTTTTTTATGGTCACATAGTATGTTTAGAAGCTGGTCCCATTAAGGAAGGAGGTACTCGGTGTTATTATTGCGGAAAACCCTCTCAGTTCGGTGATCGGGCGCCATCTTGTATTTTAAGCCGCGTCCGTTTTTGCGTCCGAATCCAGGAACCACGCGAGTACCGCCTGCAAGAAGGCTAGGAAGGAGGGAGGGAGAAAGACCGCAAGGAAGGAGGAGGAACCATTGCCATTTTTCAGTGAATTACATACTTAGAAGACAGAACCCTTGCACTATAACCATCTACTGTTTGCAAAATATGATATTGCCATAGAAATCACTTTTAGACATGAAAGGATTAATTGATAAATGGTCGTGATTTGCAGATGCGCCATCTCGGCAATGACGAAGTTCACATCGTGTGGTCGGAGCACAGTCGGGAGTATCGTTACGGGATCGTGAATACGGAGTTCGGTGACGTATTGCTGATAATCTATCCTCTCAAGAACCACATGTTTAGGATTCACATCATCAAGAAACCGGAGGTGAACACATCAAGGATCTTAAGATCTTTAAAGCTTAAAACCTCAGGGTTAAAGCCCCGTGTAAATAGCGCTAACATCGGCCGGCGTTTCATCGCGCGATCGAGGCTTCGTCCCCTAGTAATGGTTGATTAACTGGTCTTCCCTTGTGTAGGTCCCTAGTTTCGGGCCCTTGTTCGATGGAGCAATTGTCAACAGACGCGTTTTACCGTCCCTGGTGCGCGCTACGGCCATCAACGCCAGCATGGCGAAACGCTCCCTACTGCCACTCTACGAGAGATAGTATCCTTGCAGTAATGGTATGAAATAAATTTGCGTGGGCAAAATTCTGGGGCGAACTTTTCGAGGGCAAACCCCCCCCCCCCCCCCCACCCCGTTTTTCTCTCCCTCTCTCTGTCCGCCAGTCTGTGTTTATCTGTCCGCCTGTCTATCCACCCGCCTTTTCTGTCCGGCGGCATCTTTGTCTGTGTGTGTCTGCCCGTTCATTCGTCCATCTGTCCGTCCATGTACCTGTCTGTATTTCTGCTTTCCATCTTTCCGTCTGTCTGTCCAACCGTGTTTGTGTCTGTCTGTCCGACCGTGCTTGTGTCTTTCTCTCTGTCCGACTGTATATGTGTCTGTCTATCCAACCTTGTTTGTGTCTGTCTGTCCAACCGTGCTTGTGTCTTTCTCTCTGTCCGACTGTATATGTGTCTGTCTATCTGTCTGTCCAACCGTGTTTGTGTCTGTTCAACCGTGCTTGTGTCTTTCTCTCTGTCCGACTGTATATGTGTCTGTCTATCTGTCTGTCCGACTGTGCATCCGTCTGTTGCCTTAACTCGCTGCCACCAGCTACGAGGAGCGTGACAAGTGCATCGAGCGCATTGTGCAGTACCATAAACAGCCCTCCACCTTCGAGGAGTTTGCTTCACGCGTCTTTAGCCCCGCCCCCAACACGCTGAGCAGGCCGTCGACGCCTTTAGGGACTGCGGCTGAAGCCATGACCATCATGCGAACACAGACCTTGTCACAAGATGATTCATCTCTACGCATGCGCTCTAAGAGCACAGGAACCGGTCTGATAATGAGTCACGAGAATGACATTGGTGAGTAACGTGCATGTTTCCATGGTAACAGCTTTGGTTTGGTAAAATTTTATGTTCATTTTTTTTTAAAGTCCCCCGGGAATAATTTTTTTACAGGGACTGTGCGGTCTAATGGAAGTTTTGAAGGAAAACAATATATATCTCCTCTTCTTCTCCTAGGGACCCGGGGAGGTGGGAATCTTAATAAAGTAATAACCTTTCGGAGGGGGAGGGGAAGTCGGCAGCTGTGCTCATTCTAAGACTGGCACTATGGACGGCCGAGTAGGGAAGTCCCATTTCTGTATATCTGCTTGGCGTGTCCTTCTTGACGGCACAGCTCTTATGGCGGAAAACCTTTTTAAAAACACTGCTTTTTCCCCACTCAAACACTATGTTTACTCATTATTGTAAGAGGACAGATCCTCGTTATTAGACGCGAACAGTTCTGTACGGGGCGCAGTCTTGTGATGCCATTTGTGTCATCAGGTAACGAAGAGCTTGCCACGTCATTACCTGACGAACTTGACAAGGTTAGTAATCACTCGACCGATGGCGGCGCGACCCTACGACAAGATAAGAGGAGGCTCTCGCTGAGATGGCGTAACAAACCCTCGCCTACCCCCGAGGCGACCACTACCGACGCAAACAACCCAGCAAGCGGCGAGGAATAGGCGACAAATAACCTACACAATCAACCCAGCAAGCGGCGAGGAATAGGCGACAAATAACCTACACAATCAACCCGGCAAGCGGCGAGGAATAGGCGACAATCACCGACACAAACAACCCGTCAAGCGGCTAGGAATAGGCGACATTCACTGACACAACCACAAACAACCCAGCAAGTAGCAGGAATTGATCCCCTGTTATATGCGAGACGCAACTCACTTGCATCCTAATGTTAGTATCCGCAGATACGTTTGCTTTGAGACGCAACCGTTTGCAACTGAAGCCCGAATCGTTTGTATAAGATGTGCAACTCATTTGCAGCCTAGGCGAAAATCCTATGTCACCTGTTTATGTCCGAGGCGCAACTCGCTCACACCCCAGCTGCAATTTGTTTGCAACCCGGACGCAACTCGTTTGCACCTGGGGACTCGAGCTGGCTTGGGTGTTATCCATCTCTTGGTGATAAGATATCGCGTGTTTTTAGGTGATCTGGTTTTATAAAATCTTATACGAACACTAAATGAATTGATTTGTTTATATTTTATAAAAATAATTCAATTGTACATAGGTAATGCCGTCAGGTGCGTGTAATAGGTAAAGAGCAGGTATATGAAAATTGAGCTATGAATCAATAAATATGTCGAGAAAAAGCATGAATAAAAGAAAGAACTTTCGCGAATAAGTGTAATAGCGACAGCATGACATGACTGATCGCGTTACTTATCTGCACACAACATCTGTCGCTTGGCTGATGATACATACGTTGTGTGACACAACTGTTACGTTACGGCAAATGCCTATTGAATAACGGAGTACCCATTTGTAGTAGAAAAAATTAATTACGTAACAGTACACATGTAGCGTGACTCTGTACACAACTGTCATGCGCGTACACAGGGGGTGCGCGCACCCCCCCCCCCCCCCCCTTGACGGCCAAAAAGTGGGTTATCTCTTATAAAAGAATATTATGCTTTTACCGTGATACCACGCGCCGGACCGTTGCGTGACAGCTCTGCGTCAAGAGTGCCCAATCAACACAACAAAATATTTCATACTGAAAGGCTCTTTCAGATAAGGCTGGGGGCAACCGGGGGGGGGGGGGGGGGGGGGTATAATCGTGGATTTCGTCCCCCATTCTTTCTTTTTTCTTTAATTTCAGCTCGAAGGCGGGTCAAGGTCCTAGACTTAAGCACGTTTTAGACCGGGGAGATTAGTCGTCAATTAGACCAGACCGTACTACTGTTTAATGCAATTAATTAGAGATTATAAAAGAAACCACCGATGAGGTATTTATTGAGTCCGCACACTTTTAAAGTAAGAGAACTCCGAAAGCGTTTTCCGCTAGATTCCAAAAACTTGACTTTGTCTATAGAAACGTCGCGGCTTCAGAAAACAAACTATTCTGATCCATGTTTACCAACAATGAAATGATACGCATGATATCATGCTTGACTTAACACAAGACAAAGGCACGCAAATTCTACGATCAGTGGAATTGAGTTAAAGCCGGCGATCGCACATCTAGAAGTTGTAAAATGCCTATGAGAAGTAAATGGCCGGCAGTAAGCATCCCTGAGGACGTCTCATGGGCGGAGTACATCATGAAGGGGTTTGGTGTTCACGGCGACAGGACAGCTATCGTAAGTACGACGGGTCCCATTTTTTGTAACACTAGGCATTGCTCGGTTCGCTATGTGTCTAGCTGGTGATGATTCTTGTATAACAGCAGCATGGAACTCAATTTTACGAGAAACCTTCAAAGTAAGACTGACCAAATCTAGAAAAATATATTCGAATAAAATACATAGATCAAAAGATCAGGCAACCGTTAAATCAAGGTACTTTGCATGCGTTTTATAGTGTAATTTTCTCTGCCAGGACATCGAAACTTATCCTGAAATCGTTGTTATCGTAGGAGTTGTACTGTACGTTATAATATATATCCCGTTGATAAGGGTCATTAGTAGGACAAGAGGGAGATAGGACAAGAGCATTACGAATCTAGCGAGCTAGTTGATATATGTATCACACTGTACTCCATTCTATGGAATAAATTTGTTTCATTGTTTCCATGGAAATATTAGATAAATTGTCAAAGACAATTTATTTATAGAATTGCGCGCTTTAGGTGGCAAGCGCTAATTGCCTTGCGGGACGTACACAAGTATTATATTGATAAAAGTGGTAAAGTATCAACCTGTATGATAATCGGTCTGCTATTGATAAAAAACGTTTATAAGACAAATTGGTGATAATAATCGGTGCTAGTTGTGATGACCCAATTATAGGTAATTATGCTTACACCCGTTGCTTTGCCCGATTTACAATCACGGTACGCTTCACTTAGCTGTATACTTGAGTAACTACAATACGTTTCTTCGATTCACACTTGTGTTTCGCATTTGAGAGTACGTAATTCGTGCGTTTACCCGGTTCACAAGTAGTGCTCCTTATTTTACTCTTCGCCCGGTCCACACATTCATGTGCTGTTGACTCTCGAAAACTCCCGATAGGACTGTAATTTTTATCTTCCTTCCGGTGGACCCTCAGTTGGTCATATACTTAAACTCAGTGGGGTTCACTGACTTCCGCACTTACTTTCGCGCGGAGAGTTAAAAGTTGACAAAATGACTTGCTTGCGCGCGAAGTCTTAAACCTGGTGTTATCGTGTTCCTTTGTATTTACGAAATACTGATTACACCGGTATATGCATCACTTCCCCAGGTGGATCCACAGAGCGGCCAGTCATATACCTACCCTGAGCTGAAGGATTTAATCCACAAGATGGCTTCCGCACTTACACGCAAAGGCTTCAAACAAGGAGAAGTGCTTGCCATAATGTGTCCCAACATCCCGGAGTTCGCCATCGCTTACTTTGCAGCCATCCTAATAGGGGGTATCGTCACATCGATGAATCCGCTGTACACAGGGCGCGAAGTCGCACACCAGTTAGTGCATTCGCAAGCTTCCTGGCTCCTCACAGTACCCCCCTGCATACCCCGTGCGATGGAGGGTGCGAAAGAAGCAGGCGTGGCAAATGTTTACGTAGTCGGTGAAGCAGAGGGGTGCGCCTCTTTGTCAGAGCTCCTAGAGGATGACGGGACATGTCTACCTACAGACCTGTCAATCAAACCACGAGAAGACATCGCCGCATTGCCATACTCAAGTGGCACCACAGGGTTACCAAAGGGAGTCCAGCTGACCCATTATAACCTGATCGCGGACTCGTGTATCGTGATGGGGGAGAGCTTCACGCATTACTCACGTGACAGTCACGTGCTGGCGCTGCTTCCTTTCTACCATAGCTACGGCCTGATGGTCAACCTTGCCAATGTCCTTCTTGTGGGGGGTAGGGTGGTGTGCATTCAACGGTTTGACCAGGAGGCTTTCCTCAAGACTATTCAGAATGAGAAGGTGCCTAGCTTAATACATTATAACCTGGATATAGCGATTGTTTTCCTGCATATAGCAAAATGTGGACTTTAAAAGCACACTAGCATACACACATTGGCACCAGTCGGGCCAAGACGGGACGCTAGCACAGTCTATTACCCGTGCAGTTCGGCAACCATGGACAGCTGTTTCGTCCTTATTAGGACTCGTCAAAATGGCACATAGCGATATTCAATATAACGATGATCTCGTGAGAAAAATCACGATTTTTGGTCCCAAGAGTAAGCATTTGACATTTTTTCGATATGATTATGCTATTGTTTTTGTCCCCTTGCCTTACCCTTATATCGAGGTTTAATTGTTAGTTTATATTTTCTTCACATTAGTGATTAATCATTATCAGAACCATCACTTCTCCTTTTTATTCCACTTGTTTGTTTTCTTTTTCCCATATCTTTTTGCTTTTCTTTGTTTTTCCCTTTTTTTCATTTCCCTTTTCTCCGTTTTCTTCTGAGTCTCTTCTTCCTTGTCCTTCTTCCTTCTTTCCTTTTTTCTTCCTTTGCTATTCTTTTTTTCTACTTGTTCTTTGTCTGCTTCACCTTCTTCTTTTTCTTTTTCTCACACCTCTCCTATCTCTCATACCTATTATTGATATCATTAATTCCCTAGATTACCCATGCTGCCTTGGTGCCCCCTATAATGATCTTCCTAGCTAAGCACGAGATGGTCGACCAATACGACCTCTCGAGCTTGATTGACATCACAGTAGGCGCCGCTGGCATGGGGGAGGAGCTCATGCAATCAGTTAAAGATAGACTCAGTAATCTCAAATATTTACGACAAGGTATGGAACTATTCCCTTCTGATTAGGTCGTCATCGATGCAGAGACAGTATAGTTTAAGCGGCAATGTCAGTAATTACTTCCGGTTGATTACGTAACAATTTCCGATTGTTTTTAACGGAAAACGCGAAAAATGTTTCAATTGTAAAATGAGTTTGTCTATAGGAAGATTCTTAGAGGAAGTGACTAATAATTTAGAGCGGATGGCCTGGATTCTAATAGATTCGTTGTCTATGTCGGTTGAGGTTTCCGTCGGCCCTCCGGAAGTAAACTATTGAGCGACTAGTGCCGCTTTAACAAGTGTAAAAATTTAATATAAATTGGTTGTTCTAGGTGCTCTACTCGAACATTTCTGTTGCTATTCAATGAATTCTAAAAACGCTACAACTTTGCTGTTTTGGCATCATCTCACAGGCCCGTAGCCAGGATTTATGAAGGGTTTTTTTTTACCCATAAAGCGGACCATTTTCTCTTAGGAAGTTCGTCCTACCTGGAACTACTACTTAGAGTCGACCTTTCAGTGTTAACTGAGGGGCGGATGCTACGGGCCTGTCTCATTCTTATTTGTTTTCTTTTCTTTTCTTAGGTTACGGTATGACTGAGCTAAGTCCAGTTTCACATGTTGTACCGCTGGACACTTACAACCCGAAGTCCGTGGGCGTGCTTCTTCCTAATTTGGAATGTAAGGTAGGGAACTGCTACTAAATATGTAAAATAAAAATGCAACAGGCACACTCCCCTGGGATTGCTTTTTTCGCGGACCAATGAAACCATGATGATGCCATGATGAAACCATGATGCACCAAGACTCATGTATCTTTGCTTGTCTGCAGATTATCGATTTGTCATCTGGAGAAGAAGTGGAGCAAGGCAAAGAGGGAGAAATTTGTATTAGAGGGCCCACTGTCATGAAAGGTATAACGCATATCAAACCATTCCTTGATCAGGGCCGAAGTAGGAATGAGGGTCATTTGGGGTCACATTTTTCTATTTTCACTCAGCCTTCCCTTTGCTTTTTATTTTGTTGTTTCTTTTTCCGTATCATCAATGTCCCTTCCCAGAGATTTTTGCTTTGCTCTCCTACCTCCCCTCCGTCATTCTACTGAACAAAATGATCTCCAATTCTGACTAAACAGGCCCGTACCCAGGGGGGTCTACAACGGCCAAAAGTCTACTTTTGGTTCTCAATAGACGTGCTATTTGTAGACAAAACACAAAATCATAAGCTAGATCACTCTGGTATGTAACCAAATCCTACATAAACCTCCCGTGTACATACTGCAAAGGCATAAAAAATCCCTTTTTGTTCTTTCGGAGGTGGTTAAATTTTTATCAGAGAACTCCCTCCCTCCTCCCTCCCCCCCCCCCCCCCCCCCCCCCGGAAAAATTAGGTCCACTTTTTCGGATTTCGCACTTCCCCCCCAAGAAAAATCCTGGGTACGGGCCTGCTAAATGTCATCATCAAGTTTTGCTATGTGGCGCACCATTTTATCCATGGCGTGCTATGTGTAACGTCGTGTATCACCCTGTGTAACGCAATGTGTCACACAATGAATCACACCATCTGTCGCGACATTTATCACGTCCTGTGTAACACCACACGTCACGTAACATGTCTTCAGGCTACCTGAAAAATCCCGAGGCGACTGCACGAACGCTTGACAGCGAGGGCTGGCTTCACACGGGAGATATCGGTCACTGCGACCAAGGGGACTTCTTTTACATCACAGACAGGCTGAAAGAACTTATCAAGTACAAGGGTTTTCAAGTAAGTGCCCTTCACGACCGGTTCGGATACATCACAGATAGACTGATAGAACTTATCAAGTACAAGGGATTTCAAGTAAGTGCCATTCACGACCAGTTTGGATACATCACAGACAGACTTCGCCCCATGTAAGGTAATCCAGAATCCGTAATCCAGGTTTTTAGGGCCCTTGGAATCCGGAATCCAGAGATTGGAATCCGGAATCCACAGTTTGGAATCCAGAATCCATACTTTTCATTCAAATTAATGACTTTAAAAAATCCCACAATGACCACACAAGCGAAGATGAAGATTGAGTAGCCGAGTAAAGTGCCACGATGTTCCTCAAGCCCTTGCCTTTATTTGCATTTCTAATGATGGGGTGTGTCTGGTTAGTGTTTAGCATAATTGATTGAAAAATCATTGTCGATCATTGTACAACTTTTTCCGGTCTAATTAGCTTCAATTGGCAGAATTCTTTTATTCTTAAGAACACTAGTAAGAGTACAAAACAAGTTCTCCAGTTAAGACTCACAGTATTTTTCTTATTAGAGTTACAATTCATAAAATTGAGTAGGCAAGGATATCCAGAGAAGCCATAAGCTTATAAAATAGGACTCCCTTCTAACATTATGCATTTTGCGGGAGATATACGCATTTTAGCCTGATCTCCCGTTCTTGTTAGAATGAGCGAATTTCATATTAATGTCGAAAATTTAGCCAATCGGGAATGGAAGCCATTCAACAACAAACAAATCAGGAGGCGAAGAAAGTCAAATTTGCGTTTAGCTTTGACGTAAGTACTGGCGTTTTGATTTAGTTTGCAATTTCATTGGCTAAAATTCAAAACACTATACCCTAAACCAATAGAAACGCTAACAGAACGGAAGCCTGACTTACTTTTACTTTTTACACTCATCCGAAATCCGCTCTATGAGATAGAAGGCGTGTATTGCACAGAGTATAGCCATTCTCACGTGCACACGTCACCCAAAACTCGGTTTTGTTCGTCTTTGAATAGACCATTCCAGCTAAAACGCACGCGCGCGGCATGACGGTAGTTGTGGTAGATTCGTCGAGCAAACTGTAAAAACGTGCGCGTTGCATTCTGGTTCTGGTAGCTGTGGTAGCGTCCTCGGCATTTCTGATTGAAAATATGCAGTTATAGCTGGAATCGCCTATTACTAAATTGGAAATAATCCTTCAGTGCCTGTGAAACTTTTCGTCAAAAGAGCGAGTGAGTTTGCACTCAGACGTTAATCCATATCAATTGTTTTATTTCCGAGACCCGAGTTTGAGCAACCCTTTTATGATATCTTTCTGATTATCGATACATTAACGCGAACGCATGCATTACGAATGAAAGGATTTACAATGTGTCAACTTGAATTCCTACCAAATATACCATGCAAGCGGCCCAAATATTGTGCGTCGCGTCACGGAAGCCATGAATCCGTTTTGCAAAGTTTTTTTTTCCTGGCGACCGCGTGTGGCTGAGCAGGGTGTAACCCCGTGAAATCTCGGTTTCGAATTTGGACGTCAACCAAATGCCTTTGCTCTTTGAAAAACGTTGCAAGACGTAAAGAAAACAGTGACGCCAGTGACGCATATTTTAGTAGTATAAATCATATTTTAGTGTTATAAATGCATGTATAATGCATTTTAGTGGGATACATATCTTAGTGATATAATGCATATTTTAGTGATATAATGCATATTTTAGTGATATAATGCATATTTTAGTGATATAATGCGTATTTTAGTGTTGTAATGTATATCTTAGTGGTGTAATGCATTTTGGTGGTATAATACATATTTTAGTAGTATAATTCATATCTTAGTGGTATAATGCATATCTTAGTGATGTAATGCATATTTTAGTGGTATAATGCATATTTCAGTGATATAATACATATTTTAGTGATATAATGCATATTTTAGTGATATAATGCATATCTTAGTGGTGTAATGCATATTTCAGTGATATAATGCATATTTTAGTGATATAATGCATATTTTAGTGATATAATGCATATTTTAGTGATATAATGCATATTTCAGTGATATAATGCATATTTTAGTGATATAATGCATATTTTAGTGATATAATGCATATCTTAGTGGTGTAATGCATATTTCAGTGATATAATGCATATTTTAGTGATATAATGCATATTTTAGTGATATAATGCATATCTTAGTGATATAATGCATATTTCAGTGATATAATGCATATTTTAGTGTTGTAATGCATATCTTAGTGGTGTAATGCATTTTGGTGGTATAATACATATTTTAGTAGTATAATGCATAACTTAGTGGTATAATGCATATCTTAGTGATGTAATGGTAAACAAATGGTTTCTTTTCACTATAGTTGTCCCTTTTTAGCATTACGCTTCGATACCCTAATGTTTTCTGTTCATTGCTATGTCGAGAGTTTTGCATGATTTTCATAGAATGTCATTAATATTTTGTTGGAATCCGGAATATAAGTTGTGCCTGGAATCCGGAATCCAAGGGTCGGAATCCGGAATCCAGAGCCTGGAATCCAGAATCCGGAAGCCTCTTGGATTACCTTACATGGGGCGACAGACTGAAAGAACTTATCAAGTACAAGGGATTTCAAGTAAGTACCATTCACGACCGGTTTGGATACATCACAGATAGACTGAAAGAACTTATCAAGTACAAGGGATTTCAAGTAAGTGCCATTCACGACCGGTTTGGATACATCACTGATAGACTGAAAGAACTTATCAAGTACAAGGGATTTCAAGTAAGTGCCATTCACGACCGGTTTGGATACATCACTGATAGACTGAAAGAACTTATCAAGTACAAGGGATTTCAAGTAAGTGCCATTCACGACCGGTTTGGATACATCACAGACAGACTGAAAGAACTTATCAAGTACAAGGGATTTCAAGTAAGTGCCATTCACGACCGTTTTGGATACATCACAGACAGACTGAAAGAACTTATCAAGTACAAGGGATTTCAAGTAAGTGCCATTCACGACCGGTTTGGATACATCACTGATAGACTGAAAGAACTTATTAAGTACAAGGGATTTCAAGTAAGTGCCATTCACGACCGGTTTGGATACATCACTGATAGACTGAAAGAACTTATCAATTTCAAGGGATTTCAAGTAAGTGCCATTCACGACCGGTTTGGATACATCACTGATAGACTGAAAGAACTTATTAAGTACAAGGGATTTCAAGTAAGTGCCATTCACGACCGGTTTGGATACATCACTGATAGACTGAAAGAACTTATTAAGTACAAGGGATTTCAAGTAAGTGCCATTCACGACCGGTTTGGATACATCACTGATAGACTGAAAGAACTTATCAATTTCAAGGGATTTCAAGTAAGTGCCATTCACGACCGGTTTGGATACATCACTGATAGACTGAAAGAACTTATCAAGTACAAGGGATTTCAAGTAAGTGCCATTCACGACCGGTTTGGATACATCACAGATAGACTGAAAGTACTTATCAAGTACAAGGGATTTCAAGTAAGTGCCATTCACGACCGGTTCGGATACCTCACAGATAGACTGAAAGAACTTATCAAGTACAAGGGATTTCAAGTAAGTGCCATTCACGACCGGTTTGAATACATCACAGACAGACTGAAAGAACTTATCAAGTACAAGGGATTTCAAGTAAGTGCCATTCACGACCGGTTTGGGTACATCACAGATAGACTGAAAGAACTTATCAAGTACAAGGGATTTCAAGTAAGTGCCATTCACGACCGGTTTGGATACATCACAGAAAGACTGAAAGAACTTATCAAATAAAGGGTTTTCAAGTAAATTCTGTAACGACAGAGGGGTAGAGTTGTGATACTTAAAAAGTCCGTCAATATAAGGAATACTATGAGTATGGAAAGCATTTTATATCTCTCCGTCCCAGGTCCCTCCGGCAGAGCTTGAAGCATTACTGTTGTCTCATCCTGATGTCGAGGACGTGGCTGTTATTGGAGTCCCGGATGTTGAAGCTGGAGAACTACCTAAAGCCTTCGTCGTCAGAAAGAAGGAGAGCCTGACCGTGGAGGATGTCACTGGCTTTGTCAACTCTAGAGTGGCGCCGTATAAACGCCTTCGTGGCGGTGTCGAGTTCACCGACGAGATTCCTAAATCAACAAGTGGCAAGATACTAAGGTAGCGTAGCTCGAATGTTCTGGGGAGGGGAGGGGTATAGGACTGCGCAGTTATAGATATCGAATGCGAGAACTAGCAGTGTGTGCGTCCCCTTTGCCCGCCTTTAGATAGTTTAACACCCTCCCTCCTCTTGAGTCAAACTACCAAATAAAAGAAAATATTAAGAAAAATGAAGAACTTCCTTTTTCTTTGTCCGTTACTCGCCAAAGGCTAAAAAATTGAAATGTAAAGAGCTGAAATTTTCAAATCCAAGATCTGTTCATTTACACGAAATCTACTTCAGTTCTTTTTCTGTTGCTCTGTGTGATAATGACCCTGTCTTCAGTAGTGCAAAGTTTCAAAACCAAGATTTGATGTTTGTGTATGTGTGTTTTTAGGCGAGAGCTGAAACGCCGCGAGCTAGAGAGAAAACCACAATTCGCTGAGATAGTCAACAAAAGAGATGCCAACGTCATCAACAGCAGATACCCGGATGTAGAGATACCGGAAATGACGTTACCCGATTACGTCATGGAATTTTTTTACAAATATGGAAACGTTCCCGCTATTGTAAGTATTAAAGCCGCATTGTCACCAGTTTACTTCCGGAGGTCCGACGGAAACCTCAACCGTTAAAAGACAAAAGAATCTATTCGAATCCGAAATATTTAACAGGCCATCCGCTCTAAATTAGCAGTCACATCCTCAAAGAAACGTCCAATAGACACACTGCTTTCTATATTTTGAAATATTTTCAAAACGTGTTTTCCGTTAAAAATCATCGGAGATTCTTACGTAATCGGCCGGAAGTAAACTGGTGACAATGCGGCTTTAAGTAGTCCTCACTCATAGCTCATTAATTCGCAAATTGACATTCTACAATGCGCATGCGCCGTTTCAGACTGACTGCAAACGAGAACAGGTCTACACTTACACTCAGCTGCTCGACCTAGTACCAAAATGCGCAGCAGGTTTGATCCGTCAGGGACTGGGCAAGGGGGACGTAATGATGATCTACAGTCCTAATGTCCCATCATTCGTCATCATTCTTCTCGCCACACTCAAAGCTGGCGGTAGCGTCACCACAGCCAACCCACTCTACACACCGGGGGAATTAGCAAAACAGATGAAACTCTCGTGCGCGAAATATCTCTTCACGGTCCCAGCCTTGGTCCACCGAGCACGTGAGGCCGCAAATGTTGCTGGTATAGACACGATATTTGTGGACGGCGTGATCGAGGGCTGCAAGTCGTTTGCCAAGCTCCTAAAGAATGACGGGTCTGTTCACCGTAAAGTTCCCATTGATACGGCGGAGGACGTTGCTGTGATACCATTTTCTAGCGGTACCACAGGGTTACCAAAAGGCGTGATGCTGACGCATCGTAATGTGGTCGCCAACTGCAGTATGATGTGTGCGGACGACTTTCTTGGGTACGACTTGACCTCGGTGGTCCTGGCGTTTCTACCTTTTTTCCATAGCTACGGCATGTCAACGCTGTTCACTGGGCTTCGACTGGGTGTAAAACTCGTGTGTATGGATAGATTCGAGAAGACGAAATTCCTGCAGGCACTACAAGATCATAACGTGAGTTAACAATGGACTTATGGGGCAATAAGACCAGGGAGATACGTGCTTACGTATAAAAAGTAAATCATAAATGGTGGATCTAGGAACTGGGGTGGATCAAGGGTAGTTTATTTATGTAAACTATACCAAGTCATATAAGGCATCAAAGCCCTTCATTGTCTGCTACTAAGCATACAATCATCATTTGGCTTAGAAAGGGTCTGTGTTATCATACCGCAGTTGTGTATAAGATTGACACATTATTGTTATTGGTGATGATGATTGGCACGTTATTGTTGTTGGTGTATAACGATTGGCACGTTATTGTTATTGGTGTATGATGATTGGCAATTTATTGTTGTTGGTGTATAACGATTGGCACGTTATTGTTGATGGTGTATGATGATTGGCACGTTATTGTTGTTGGTGTATGATGATTGGCATGTTATTGTTGTTGGTGTATAACGATTGGCACGTTATTGTTGTTGGTGTATAACGATTGGCACGTTATTGTTGTTGGTGGATGATGATTGGCACGTTATTGCTGTTGGTGTATGATGATTGGCACGTTATTGTTGTTGGTGTATAACGATTGGTACGTTATTGCTGTTGGTGTATGATGATTGGCACGTTATTGTTGTTGGTGTATAACGATTGGCACGTTATTGCTGTTGGTATATGATGATTGGCACGTTATTTTTGTTGGTGTATGATGATTGGCACGTTATTGTTGTTGGTGTATGATGATTGGCACGTTATTGTTGTTGGTGTATGATGATTGGCACGTTATTGTTGATGGTGTATGATGATTGGCACGTTATTGTTGTTGGTGTATGATGATTGGCACGTTATTGTTGTTGGTGTATGATGATTGGCACGTTATTGTTGTTGGTGTATGATGATTGGCACGTTATTGCTGTTGGTGTATAAAGATTGGCACGTTATTGCTGTTGGTGTATAACGATTGTGACGTTATTGTTGTTGGTGTATAACGATTGGCACGTTATTGCTGTTGGTGTATAACGATTGGCACGTTATTGTTGTTGGTGTATGATGATTGGCACGTTATTGTTGTTGGTGTATGATGATTGGCACGTTATTGTTGTTGGTGTATGATGATTGGCACGTTATTGTTGATGGTGTATGATGATTGGCACGTTATTGTTGTTGGTGTATGGTGATTGGCACGTTATTGTTGTTGGTGTATGATGATTGGCACGTTATTGCTGTTGGTGTATAACGATTGGCACGTTATTGTTGTTGGTGTATGATGATTGGCACGTTATTGTTGTTGGTGGATGATGATTGGCACGTTATTGTTGATGGTGTATGATGATTGGCACGTTATTGCTGTTGGTGTATGATGATTGGCACGTTATTGTTGTTGGTGGATGATGATTGGCACGTTATTGCTGTTGGTGTATGATGATTGGCACGTTATTGTTGATGGTGTATGATGATTGGCACGTTATTGCTGTTGGTGTATGATGATTGGCACGTTATTGCTGTTGGTGTATGATGATTGGCACGTTATTGTTGATGGTGTATGATGATTGGCACGTTATTGCTGTTGGTGTATAAAGATTGGCACGTTATTGCTGTTGGTGTATAACGATTGGCACGTTATTGCTGTTGGTGTATGATGATTGGCACGTTATTGCTGTTGGTGTATGATGATTGGCACGTTATTGCTGTTGGTGTATAACGATTGGCACGTTATTGCTGTTGGTGTATAACGATTGGCACGTTATTGTTGTTGGTGTATGATGATTGGCACGTTATTGTTGTTGGTATATGATGATTGGCACGTTATTGTTGTTGGTGTATGGTGATTGGCACGTTATTGTTGATGGTGTATGATGATTGGCACGTTACTGCTGTTGGTGTATGATGATTGGCACGTTATTGCTGTTGGTGTATAACGATTGGCACGTTATTGTTGTTGGTGTATGATGATTGGCACGTTATTGTTGTTGGTGTATGATGATTGGCACGTTATTGTTGATGGTGTATGATGATTGGCACGTTATTGCTGTTGGTGTATGATGATTGGCACGTTATTGTTGATGGTGTATGATGATTGACACGTTATTGCTGTTGGTGTATGATGATTGGCACGTTATTGTTGTTGGTGTATGATCATTGG
This sequence comes from Nematostella vectensis, assembly GCF_932526225.1. NCBI lineage: Eukaryota > Metazoa > Cnidaria > Anthozoa > Actiniaria > Edwardsiidae > Nematostella > Nematostella vectensis. The sequence continues at coordinate 8,113,770 of NC_064040.1, forward strand.
CACGTTATTTTTGTTGGTGTATGATGATTGGCACGTTATTTTTGTTGGTGTATAACGATTGGCACGTTATTGTTGTTGGTGTATGATGATTGGCACGTTATTGTTGTTGGTGTATGATGATTGGCACGTTATTGTTGTTGGTGTATGATGATTGGCACGTTATTGTTGTTGGTGTATGATCATTGGCACGTTATTTTTGTTGGTGTATGATGATTGGCACGTTATTTTTGTTGGTGTATAACGATTGGCACGTTATTGTTGTTGGTGTATGATGATTGGCACGTTATTGTTGTTGGTGTATGATGATTGGCACGGTATTGTTGTTGGTGTATGATGATTGGCACGTTATTGCTGTTGGTGTATGATGATTGGCACGTTATTGTTGTTGGTGGATGATGATTGGCACGTTATTGTTGATGGTGTATGATGATTGGCACGTTATTGCTGTTGGTGTATAACGATTGGCACGTTATTGTTATTGGTGTATGATGATTGGCACGGTATTGTTGTTGGTGTATAACGATTGGCACGTTATTGCTGTTGGTGTATGATGATTGGCACGTTATTGCTGTTGGTGTATAACGATTGGCACGTTATTGTTATTGGTGTATGATGATTGGCACGTTATTGCTGTTGGTGTATAACGATTGGCACGTTATTGCTGTTGGTGTATGATGATTGGCACATTATTGCTGTTGGTGTATAACGATTGGCACGTTATTGCTGTTGGTGTATAACGATTGGCACGTTATTGCTGTTGGTGTATGATGATTGGCACGTTATTGCTGTTGGTGTATAACGATTGGCACGTTATTGCTGTTGGTGTATGATGATTGGCACGTTATTGCTGTTGGTGTATAAATATTGGCACGTTATTGTTGTTGGTGTATAACGATTGGCACGTTATTTTTGTTGGTGGATGATGATTGGCACGTTATTGTTGATGGTGCAGGTCAGCCACACGCTGCTGGTGCCCCCTGTCGCCACCATGCTGGCCAAGGACCCTTTTGTCGATAAGTATCAACTCACAAGCCTGGTGGAAATCACGTGCGGTGCAGCCACGCTATCCAGCGACATCTCACAAGCCGTTTTCGACCGATTTCCGCTACTCTCACGTGTCAGACAAGGTACGTGATCACACAACACAATACGCAACACGATCACGATACATAATCTCGCAACACGAACACGGCTCACGAGCTCCACAAGTACGACCAATTTCCGGTACTCTCGCGCGTCAGACAAGGTACACGATCACGCAACATGATTCCACAACACGATTTTAAAACATGATCTCGAAACACGAGCACGGTTCAAATACACGGTTCACGATTGCCACAAGTAAGACCGAGTACTTTCTTTAACTCTTTCTAACTCTCGCGTGTTAGACGAAGTACAAGATCAAACGAAACGGTCATGGTCACGGTACACGATCACGCGACGCGGGCATGGTTTGAATAGAACAGTATAAGGACGCCTGACATCTTACTTACCGTGTTCTACCGATCGTCGATACTCGTACTTGTCCAACACGATCACGGGATACAACTAAATCAAAATGATCGCCGGATAAGGTGATGGGACGCGATCACGTGAAATGGCCCCGGTGAACAAAAGCAAACATGAACATGCTCTACTTTCACGGGGGACCATCACATAAACTGCACGATGACGGACCTTACCCTGGGCATGTTCGCAGCAATTTAACATCAAGTATCCTGACAGTAACATACGGTCGCACAAGGAAAGACCACAAAACCTGCAGACACGCTTGTCGTCCATACTTTTGTGTCATTTTTATTGCGATTTTGAGTTATCTGAGAACTCTCCCGCATTTTAGCTTCCGTCAGTCAAAAGACTTTAACCGTTTTATTTTCCTACACAAACCAAACCATCTCACTGTTTTACGTAGACCAGAGAATATAAAACATCCATTGACATCCAAACTTGATTAACGTAAGTGAGAAGCACCCTTGGTTTAGCATTTCCGGAATCGCTGGCGATAGTTCTCAGAATAATCAAGATCGGAGTAAGGTCTGATTTTGTCTGGTTCTAGGCTATGGAATGACAGAATTGAGCCCAGTTTCCCATTTTACGACAATTAACAACACAAGGCATGGAACAGTGGGTCAGCTTCTTCCGAACCTTCAGTGTAAGGTACCGTATTGCGCCGCGAAGATGAAGTGTTGTGGCCATAGTACGCATCAGTGTAAGGTACCGTATTGCGCCGCGAAGATGGAGTGTTGTGGTCATAGTACGCGTCAGTGTAAGGTAGCGTATTGCGCCACGAAGATGGAGTGTTGTTGTCATAGTACGCGTCAGTGTAAGTTACCGTATTGCGCCGCGAAGATGGAGTGTTGTGGTCATACTACGCGTTAGTGTAAGGTAACGTATTGCGCCGCGAAGATGGAGTGTTGTGGTCATACTACGCGTCAGTGTAAGGTACCGTATTGCGCCGCGAAGATGGAGTGTTGTGGTCATAGTACGCGTCAGTGTAAGGTACCGTATTGCGCCGCGAAGATGGAGTGTTGTGGTCATACTACGCGTTAGTGTAAGGTAACGTATTGCGCCGCGAAGATGGAGTGTTGTGGTCATACTACGCGTCAGTGTAAGGTACCGTATTGCGCCGCGAAGATGGAGTGTTGTGGTCATACTACGCGTCAGTGTAAGGTACCGTATTGCTCCGCGAAGATGGAGTGTTGTGGTCATACTACGCGTCAGTGTAAGGTACCGTATTGCTCCGCGAAGATGGAGTGTTGTGGTCATACTACGCGTCAGTGTAAGGTACCGTATTGCTCCGCGAAGATGGAGTGTTGTGGTCATAGTAGGCAATAGGGTTGAGGCACAGGCTAAGGCATAGCCGTAACAGGCCTCACATGATTGGGGGGGGGGGGGGGCACGTGCCCCTAGTGGACGGCGCCAAATGGTTTCCAACCACGCTAGCTCTCAGCATGGCCTTAACCACTCAAAAAGCAACAATTCTGAGTGAAGGAAGCCTAAAAGGGGTTTAGGTTGACAATTGTTGGTTGTTGGAATAGTAGTAGTAGTATGAGCGGATAAATTGGTTTACCTGCCTGAACTCCATGGGGCTTCATACAACTTACCCCCCTCCCCTCCCCCCTTAACCTCCCGAGTGACAACAAGAATGTATCCACTCCATGAGGCACTTGTTGTCCACAGATCGTGGATATAGAGAGCGGCAAGTCACTCGGCCCTGGGGTGGACGGCGAAATCTGTGTTCGTGGACCGTCTGTTATGAAAGGTGAACAACTCTGAAATTACCCATCATAACGGAACCGATATTTGACATTTTCGACGATTTTCGCCCTTGTGTTCTGTTTGTATTTTTGTATTGCTTGTTGCCTCATTGTACAATACTTGTTTTGTACTGTGTTGTTATTGTACGATACTTGTGTTGCCTCGTACGATACTTGTGTTGCCTTGTACGATACTTGTGTTGTCTTTTACGATACTTGTGTTGCGTTGTACGATACTTGTGTTGTCTTTAACGATACTTGTGTTGCCTTGTACGATATTTGTGTTGCCTTGTACGATACTTGTGTTGTCTTTTAGGATACTTGTGTCGCGTTGTACAATACTTGTTTTGTACTGTGTTGTTATTGTACGATACTTGTGTTGCCTCGTACGATACTTGTGTTGCCTTGTACGATACTTGTGTTGCCTCGTACGATACTCGTGTTGCGTTGTACGATACTTGTGTTGCCTTGTACGATATTTGTGTTGCCTCGTAAGATACTTGTGTTGTCTTTTAGGATACTTGTGTTGCGTTGTACGATACTTGTGTTGTCTTTAACGATACTTGTGTTGCCTTGTACGATACTTGTGTTGCCTTGTACGATACTTGTGTTGCCTTGTACGATACTTGTGTTGCCTCGTACGATATTCGTGTTGCGTTGTACGATACTTGTGTTGCCTTGTACGATATTTGTGTTGCCTCGTAAGATACTTGTGTTGTCTTTTAGGATACTTGTGTTGCGTTGTACGATACTTGTGTTGTCTTTAACGATACTTGTGTTGCCTTGTACGATACTTGTGTCGCGTTGTACGATACTTGTGTTGTCTTTTACGATACTTGTGTTGCGTTGTACGATACTTGTGTTGCGTTGTACGATACTTGTGTTGCCTTGTACAATATTTGTGTTGCCTCGTACGATACTTGTGTTGTCTTTTACGATACTTGTGTTGCGTTGTACGGTACTTGTGTTGTCTTTAACGATACTTGTGTTGCCTTGTACGATACTTGTGTCGCGTTGTACGATACTTGTGTTGTCTTTTACGATACTTGTGTTGCCTTGTACGATACTTGTGTTGCCTCGTACGATACTTGTGTTGCGTTGTACGATACTTGTGTTGCCTTGTTCAATATTTGTGTTGCCTCGTACGATACTTGTGTTGTCTTTTACGATACTTGTGTTGCGTTGTACGATACTTGTGTTGTCTTTAACGATACTTGTGTTGCCTTGTACGATACTTGTGTTGCCTTGTACAATATTTGTGTTGCCTCGTACGATACTTGTGTTGTCTTTAACGATACTTGTGTTGCCTTGTACGATACTTGTGTCGCGTTGTACGATACTTGTGTTGTCTTTTACGATACTTGTAATGCCTTGTACGATACTTGTGTTGCCTCGTACGATACTTGTGTTGCCTCTTACAATACTTGTTTGCCTTGTCCGATACTTGTGTTGTCTGTTACGATACTTGTGTTGCCTTGTACGATACTTGTGTTGCCTCGTACGATACTTGTGTTGCCTCTTACGATACTTGTTTGCCTTGTCCGATACTTGTGTTGTCTTTTACGATACTTGTGTTGCGTTGTACGATACTTGTTTTGCATTGTACCTTGCTTGTGCTGCCTCATCCGGTATTTGTTTTGCCGTTGTGCTGCCTCGTACGATGCTTATGTTGCATGGTATTGGTGTCGCCTTGTAACGTCTTTGCTCAAACTCTTCAATCACTTATCTCCCCAAGGGTATTTGAATGACCCTGACTCAACATCGCAGATTATCGACGCTGACGGCTGGCTACATACCGGTGATCTCGGTCACTTTGACATCGATGAAAACTTTTACATCGTAGATCGGCTCAAGGAGCTGATCAAATACAAGGGATACCAGGTAAGTCTTTGTAGACACACAGCGCTTAAACAGCCTATTTCAGCCGCCTTTTTTCCATCCTAGCAAAGTACGAAGTGTGAAAAAGCACCCATTTCAATCGGCTGATTTGAGGAAGCAATGCGACATTGAATTTGGTAAATAAAGAATTAAACGTTGCTTTTAGAAGGTAATTCCGATATTTAAACACACGAGTAGCATCGAAACGTCTGCGAACTCGATCTTCTTTAGCGCTTTTTAAACTATGATTGAGAGTCTTCAATTAGATTTTTAACAATTAGCAATATCATCTTAGGGTTGCTAAGATTATATGAAAGCATTGCAGTTTTACTGGGTTATTATTCAATGTTGTCACGAATATTCAGATATCTGTGCCAACACGAATTATGTATTCAGCATAGGCAGCTCTCGGGGGTGTGGCACCGTGATGTACTGTCACGATATTAGTAGGCGATATTGCTCATCACTTTGTCTATACACGGTGGAAGCACCCTGTACTGGATGCCACTTGTAAAAACATGGCACTCTATGGCCGTCCATGGCAGTACCAGGGGGTGGAGCACTAGGGGCATGTATCCCCCCCCCCCCCCCCCATATTTCAAACATCATAAGGGAATGACCAGTATGGGCGTGGCTGTGCTCCCCTGATATTTCTTAGTATTTCTGTATTGTGCCCCCCCCCCCCCCCCTTGCAGTCCATGGTAGTCAATGGCATTAATCAAGGGTATTATTGTAACCACCCTATTTCTTCCTTAACTTCGTGACATCGTTTCAGGTGCCCCCGGCCGAGCTTGAGGCCATTTTAGTGTTGCACCCGTCAATCACCGATGCTGCAGTAATAGGTGTCCCGGATGACGAGGCTGGTGAGCTCCCGCGAGCATATGTGGTCAGCGATGGTTCTTTAACTGAACAAGATGTCATGCAGTTTGTGGAAGAGAGAGTAGCGCCTTACAAAAAGCTTAGGGGAGGGGTAGAATTTATTGATTCTATGCCTCGCTCAGTTAGTGGTAAGATTCTGAGGCGGGAGCTGAAGGCGAAACTGATAAAAACAAAAAAGAACACTCCCAACTTTAAAGTAACATCCCATGACGTCAACAGAAACATCATGTCTAGGTCTGTGTGCTGTGTCATTATCTGATCACGTGATACGCATGTGGGAAATCATCGACATGCACGTGGCAAGTTCTTTATGATCAGAGCACTTTATTGAGATGCCATCTCTAGACCCACGTGCCGTATAGCCACCAGTCACGTGATGCACACGTGGTAGTAAATCTTGTAAATGTTAGTATAAGCGAGAAACGCTATAATCAAGGAAAGGGGCAAGTATGCGCCTGTTATTTTTAAGAACCTTTTCTCTCAAACCATTGAAACCAAGTATACTAGTAATAGGGAGTAAAACTCGAACAAGGCAAATGTGTACACGGACACGAGGGGGGAGGGGGTTATCCCATAAAGCTACCGTCTTCTGCCGAACATGATAGCACCAAAGCTTATATTGCCTGGTGCACACTAGCAACATAACAACATAACAGTGTTACGTCACAACCGGAAAAGTGTGGGACAACAACAGAAATGCCCAGTGATTTAAAACATGACATGTACACATTGCATTATGGCTCGAATCAGGTGTATTTATTTATTCCCGTTAACGCTTGGCTATGAAATGACTTATTTATTCCAACGGTACAAGGCGCGAAAGGTAATTTTTTCCCATTGTCCACTGCCTTTAGCCCAAGCCGCTAAATTGAGTGCAAACGGGTCACCATTTTTTCGCAGGAAACACTTTGTAGCGACTTGCTGTGCAGCTATAATCATCTAACTACCACATGTTCCCTCGACGGATGCGATGTTTTTGATTCAATGCTCTAACTTTCTTTACTTATTATGCTCAAGAATTCCTCGAGCTGGATAGATACCTAGGGGCCTGTAGCGATTAGTGCAACGACTGGAATTGTCTAATCGCGCGTGCGGCAATGAGTTTGATGTTAAATCGGGAGCTTTTACTTGCCGACTTGGTGATCAAAGTGAGACGCATACCGGCGAATGTAACAGCCTCTTTCATTAAAAGGATAAACAAATTACACGTTACAAATATGAAGGTGAGTTCCTGAATTGTTACAGATTGGAGCACTCATTGACATGTTGCTATTTTTGCATGCACTCTCAAGTATCTAATCAAGTTTTCCATTTTTTAGAATGCATATCAAATTTGCTTTTACTGATCTTAATACCTTCACACTGGGCTCGAAATTAAATGTCCGTTATTAAAAGTATTATAATTTTCAAATTTTTTTACCTAGCTATAAGCAGTAAAAGACTAGAGTGTGTATCAATTTTCTTCCAAACAGATTTATGGAATATTGCGCCGTTCTCTGTAAAGGGAGAAAACAAATAAACAATTAAACTAAGACTGCTTTTCTCGTTATGGAAGGTTAACAGCAAACGTAGAACCCTCGCACGTGTCCGCGTTACCCGATATTATCACCAGAATAATGATCATTTCAGCGGCCCTCTTTTCGCATTAACAAACATCCTATCATTCTACTAAGGAAGACCATTTATCTATATCAAAACTAATACTTTCGACGCCCTTGCACCGCTGTGAAGGCGTTTGGAACTCAAGTTGGTGTGTTTGCAGGATGGAGCTAAATTTAGGATATCGATACGCGCGGCGAGTATTATCACCTTGTTTTGCGGGATATCACACCTCGTTATCGCGATACTTATAATCAAACGAGCGGCCCGCTCCTTGGGGGCGTGGCCGTGCGCGGTCCTGTTTGCAGCGTTTGACTTTGCGTCTCAGAAGAGGACGTGCATAGTAGCGATAGCTATCGTGTCTCTTTTGTTCGGTTGTGGAGAGGAAGAAAATTCTAAAGGGATCTCGCATACGCCGAAAGGTGTGTATGTAACTGTGTAAAATGCTATATCCTCTAGGAAAATATGTTCAAAGTCAAGATCTTGTTTCGCGGGGTGAAAAATTAATGATTGTTGTAATGTACCTATCTTTCTTTTGAACCATCTAACTATGAAAAGGTTGCTTTCGAATGCTAACTCACAACGTTCAGAAACCTTAACATATCAGTTTATTCTTTGGTAACAATCAAAGCAAAACTACGTGCATTTTGCACAGATTACCAGATCCTTGTAGTCAAGTGTAGTACACCATGTCCTCAGACCAATATGCATGCTACGGGATCGGAAATATTCTCGTTGTAATAATGGAGTATTGAACGTTTGCCAAGGAACTTGCTACGTTTTTTTTTACGTCCATATAAGCACTTGTCCGCAGTTCTCCATTTCTCGTTTGCGTGATCACGAGCGCTAAGTATGCAAAGTCAGGGATATCATGTTTAACGCACGGTTATCTCTCTCAATGACGTCTTGATGCGGTGATTTACTCGGTGTTATCCACTTGCACTTTGAACCTGCTTATTAGCACAGGATACAAGATACATCTGCGGTAAAACGCACTATTATTTCCAGAGCGGTTTCAGAGGTCTTAAGTGTTTCGCGACCCTGTACAAACATTTAAATATTGTGAAATGCGTCTCTAGAGGTTGGGACGTTTCGAGCCCTGCCTTTAAAGGTAGGTTGCCAAAGATGCAAGGCGCAAAATAAAATATGTTTAGGAAATGTCGATTATATCAAGGACTCATTAAGGAGGGTGATCAATTTCCCCACATTCTAGTATTTGGGGATCTTAAGATTGACGACGACGACTAGGACAACGGTATCGAAATAAAATGTGTTCGCACTTTTATTCAACTCCAACGTCCTAGTGGCGAATTTCAAGCTGCAATAAAATGTGCAAAACATTAGGGCTAGAAACAGATGACAATAAACTAAGGACATTATTCTACAGTAACAAAAGGTGTTTAAAGGAAAAACGTTCGCGTCCTCAATTTATCGCCTGAAAGTTCAATCCAATTCTATTGTTTTCTGTCGTCGTCGTCCACGTTCTCGTCTCTAGGTGTCACGGGCGGCGTTTCTATGACTAGGCTATTTTATACGCACGGATAAGCCAATATAATTATATATAAAATATCGACGTATTGGTTCTCACTTGGACGGAAGCGCAAGCGCAGCGCACGTAATTTCCCGATTCTCACTGGAACGCCAGCACAAGGGCAAGGGCAAGAGAAGGCGGCTGCTTGATTTTCTTGTGCTTGCGCTTGTGTCTGACCAATTCTCACTTGAATTGCACTTCCGTTTGCGCTCCCGTCCTAGTGAGAACCAACCTTTAGGCTATGCTCATTTGCCGGCGCGTAGTCTCAAACATAAAGCTATGTTCTCGCTATGTACTCTACTTGACTTTCGTTGTTCTTCTCTTCAATATGAATTCATGAATCTACCTCTACCTACGATTTTGAATTCTGGCTAACAACTTTTTTGGTAAACAAAACAAAACCAACGAATGACGGATACAAATATTATTCCTAAATGCAACTTTTGATGCAGCCCCACGTCACTCGTGCGACTGTCAACGTCGCTGATAAGCCCCCTTTTGCACACTAGCGACATATCGACATAACGACATTGGCGCGCGCACTCTTATCTTCGACATAACGACATAGACATAACGATATATGAGAAAAAAAATGTCTTTTCTTTTATGTCATTATGTCCATGTCGTTATGTCGGGCTAAACATAGTGCGCGCGCCCATGTCGTTATGTCGTTATGTTGTTATGTTGCTAGTGTGCCTTAGCATGATAGGCCAGCTTGTGCGCGTGCCCATGTCGTTATGTCGTTATGTTGTTATGTTGCTAGTGTGCCTTAGCATGATAGGCCAGCTTGTGCGCGCGCATCTAAAAATGGCCTGGTAATGAGGAACACCTTGACAATTATAATACTGATGATTACTTATGAGTCCAAGATTAAAATCTATTTAGAACCCTAATTTTGGAGCCTTCATTGAATGAGTAACAATAATGTGATAATGGATAGATAATGTATGCTAATTGCAAACCAAAAGTTTTCTTTGAACTTTTTTGTTCAAGGTGGTTTATTCTCAGGGTGCCATGATTTCTTTGCCGTTGCTATGTGCCGTGATTCTGGCTTGTGTTATTCAAGGTGCTGACACTTGCTCGCCATCGGCAAAGAAGAGTGCGATGGTAAATGGAACTAAGTTTAATACATATCGGACATTGATAGCCCTAGACCTTACTTAGGTAACTTAGGTACTTAGGTTAGGGCCTATACCCCTAGTTCTTATCCCTAGCCCTGAGCTTAACCTACATCTCTAGTCCTTAGCCTAGCCCTAGTCCTTATCCTAGCCCTAGATCTAACCTTAGCCTATACCCCTAGTCCTTATCCTAGCCCTAGACATTACCTTAGCCTATACCCCTAGTCCTTATCCTAGCCCTAGATCTAACCTTAGCCTATACCCCTAGTCCTTATCCTAGCCCTAGACATTACCTTAGCCTATACCCCTTGTCCTTATCCTAGCCCTAGAACTTACCTTAGCCTATTCCCCTAGTCTTTATCCTAGCCCTAGACATTACCTTAGCCTCTACCCCTAGTCCTTATCCTAGACCTAACCTTAGCCTATACCCCTAGTTCTATTCTAGATCTAACCTTAGCCTATACCCCTAGTCCTTATCCTAGCCCTAGACATTACCTTAGCCTTTACCCCTTGTCCTTATCCTAGCCCTAGACATTACCTTAGCCTATACCCCTAGTCCTTATCCTAGCCCTAGACATTACCTTAGCCTATACCCCTTGTCCTTATCCTAGCCCTAGACATAACCTTAGCCTATACCCCTAGTCCTTATCCTAGCCCTAGACATTACCTTAGCCTATACCCCTTGTCCTTATCCTAGCCCTAGACATTACCTTAGCCTATACCCCTAGTCCTTATCCTAGCCCTAGACATTACCTTAGCCTATACCCCTAGTCCTTATCCTAGCCCTAGACATTACCTTAGCCTATACCCCTAGTCCTTATCCTAGCCCTAGACATTACCTTAGCCTATACCCCTAGTCCTTATCCTAGCCCTAGACATTACCTTAGCCTATTCCCCTAGTCCTTATCCTAGCCCTAGACATTACCTTAGCCTATTCCCCTAGTCCTTATCCTAGCCCTAGACATTACCTTAGCCTATACCCCTAGTCCTTATCCTAGCCCTAGACATTACCTTAGCCTATACCCCTAGTCCTTATCCTAGCCCCAGACATTACCTTAGCCTATACCCCTTGCCCTTATCCTAGCCCTAGACATTACCTTAGCCTATTCCCCTAGTCCTTATCCTAGCCCTAGACATTACCTTAGCCTATACCCCTAGTCCTTATCCTAGCCCTAGACATTACCTTAGCCTATACCCCTAGTCCTTATCCTAGCCCTAGACATCACCTTAGCCTATACCCCTAGTCCTTATTCTAGACCTAACCTTAGCCTATACCCCTAGTTCTATTCTAGATCTAACCTTAGCCTATACCCCCAGTCCTTATCCTAGCCCTAGACATTACCTTAGCCTATACCCCTAGTCCTTACCTTTGCATACCAATAGTCCTAGTCCAGTTTCCTTTGCATACAATAAATTAATCACGACCAAACCCGGAATGATTGATATCTCACGGCTCATTAATATTTGTAGACGACTATCCGTCCTACAGTCCCATTAAGAAGTCTCGAGAATTCTCAAGCCTTAGCTCAACCCACAACAGCGCCAGTAAGACGAAAACGCGCTAAGTGCACTAAGAAGAGGCATCGAGGCGCCAACTCGCAACCGAGGAGATCAACTAGGACCAAAAAGCGCAAGAAACACCGAAGGTGTCGGAAATTTCAGACGCGTAAGAAGAATATGAAAAATGGAGCACACAAGTCGTCATCACTGCGCGCCAGGTCACGTGACGTTACACGACCGCCGATAAGATTGGGTAAGTACTTCGGGCTCAGGTGGATATCCTCTTTCAAAACAGCTACCGCCTTTGAAATAGGATAATCTCCGCCCGACACTGTACCACTATAAGGCTGTGTGATTCTGTTTTTTTTTGCGACACTAAAGCATTGTCACACATGTCGGTTAAAAACCGTATTTTACCCTATGAAAGGGAGAAAATTCAGGGGGCTGGAGTGTCCAAAAATATTATCTTCCTAGCAGTATGGGGATGTGTATCTTATCTGGAATCTTCATTTTTAAAATCATTTCACAGAAAATTATCCACCCTCTGGAGACCTACGCGGAATTGACAAGATGACAGAAGATGGAAAATCACTCCCATCGAATGCAAAGGAATCAACCCCGAACATCATGACGTCACCCAACCTGACGTTACCAAATATGACGTTACCCAATATGACGTCAATAAACATGACGTTAGCAAACATGACATTACCCGACAGGACATCAACAAACATTACGTCACCAAAAATGATGTCAGCAAACATGGCGTTAACCACCATGACGTCATCCTATAGGACGTCGCCAAACATGACGTCAACCAACATTGCTTTACCAAAAATGTCAGCCAATATTACGTATACCAAAATGATGTCAACAAACGTGACATCGCAAAACATGACGTCTTCTAACACAACGTCACCTAGTATGACGTCAGTCAACACGACGGCAACCAGCATAACCTCAACAAATAGTACCTTGATCGCTGATTCACAAGTCCGTGCCACAGGGTACCCCAATACAACAGGTTCAAGGTCACCGAATGGCACAGGGTACCCCTATACACCAGGGTCCAAAAATGTCACTTTTACTTCTGCTACAGATGTCATTGGATCTCCACTATTCACACCTCAGAGGTCAAAATCAACTAGTCCCAGTGGTGTCACGGCCGAATCAGCAACAGGTAGACCGCAGACAACAGACGCCCTAGCTGCCACGCAACAGCTAACAGGTAAAGACTTCAATAAAGCAGGATATCTGTTACCTATCCCTATCACCACATAAGTTTGACCAAATTCTCAATCAGGTTTCATATAAGAGTCACTAGGGTGCTTAGGCGTATTAAATCAACCGTAATAATGTTAGGTTGCTTCAGCAGTGATGAAATTAAAGAGGACGGGAACAGCATAAGACAATAACAAATCAAAACCAACACGTAGAAACGCGTCCTGTTTGATTCAGTCCATGCGTTTGTCATCAAACTACGACGTAAAATTACCAAGTTTGAACGTTTATCGAGGACGATGACGTTTGCGGTGTAAACCTGACTTTATATATTTTTCTGGGAGTGGAACCCTAGTCACCTTTGTATGAATTCGTTTAGAATTTAGCATTTATATGATAGCACTTTTTCCTAGCCGTCACCGTAGTCACCTTTATATGAATTCGTTTAGAATTCAGCATTTATATGATAGCACTTTTTCCTAGCCGTCACCGTAGTCACCTTTGCACGAATTCGTTTAGAATTCAGCATTTTTATGATAGCACTTTTCCTAGCCGTCACCGTAGTCACCTTTATATGAATTCGTTTAGAATTCAGCATTTATATGATAGCAATTTTTCCTAGCCGTCACCATAGTCACCTTTGCATGAATTCGTTTAGAATTCAGCATTTATATGATAGCACTTTTCCTAGCCGTCACCGTAGTCACCTTTATATGAATTCGTTTAGAATTCAGCATTTATATGATAGCACTTTTTCCTAGCCGTCCCCCTAGTCACCTTTATATGAATTCGTTTAGAATTCAGCATTTATATGATAGCACTTTTTCCTAGCCGTCACCGTAGTCACCTTTGCACGAATTCGTTTAGAATTCAGCATTTATATGATAGCACTTTTTCCTAGCCGTCACTGTAGTCACCTTTGTATGAATTCGTTTAGAATTCAGCATTTATATGATAGCACTTTTTCCTATCCGTCACCGTCGTCCTTGCTAAAACTCACTAATATTTCCATACGACGTTAAATCAGGCTTTTCATTATTCCATTATCATGAGCTAATGTCACATGTTCCAGACTCGAAAGCTATAGACCCTTGTTCGACGTGGGAGCGATGCTCTGTCAACCATGACCCGTATGTGAAGGCGTGGCTATCCATGTTACCTGCTTGCCCGTGTCATTTTGCGCGCAGCCTCTACTATAACAGTACGCTGTACGACAGCCTTCACGCGCGATACTTCCATTGGCGCATCGTGAATCATCGCTACGAGAGGCTCTCTGTGTATAAGCCCACCGCCGTGCAGTGTATTCGTCAGCTGTTGACAGACAAGTCCATAACAGTAGCGACACAGCAATGCTGCTATGATAGGTGGGTACCCTGTGGTTAGTGTGCTATGATAGGTGAGTACCCTGTGGTTAGTGTGCTATAATAGGTGGGTACCCTGTGGTTAGTGTGCTTTGATAGGTTGGTATCTTGTGGTTAGTTTGCTATGACAGATGGGTACCCTGTGGTTAATTTGTATGAAAGATGGGTACCCTGTGGTTAATTTTTCTATGAAATGTGGGTACCCTGTTGTTTGTGTGCATTGTTAATACCCTATCCTCAATAAACAAGCCTCAGTTATTTTTCTAAAGTACCAGGAAACAGTCCAGGAAATATATGCAGTTTTATTTTTTCAAAATGAGTCAAATGAGCGACAAAGAACTAGCTAAGAACAAAATTGATCACGTGTTTTCTCTACAGAATGGCCCGTCTGATCACACGCGGTAGCGGAGCAGGAACTCCGAATCTCGTGGCCCCGGAGCTCAACTCCCAGCTTCACACGTTACTAGACCTAGCCCCTTACTACGCGTGCCAAGGAGACTGGACCCGATATCAGACTGTGCGACCGCCCAATAACGCCCTATCCTGCAGGGAGAACCCCCCGCATAACGAGTTTCACCGACAAATCCAAAAGGCTCGAGAGTTTTAGTTTACATGGTTATTAAAGATGGTGTTTATAGAGCCTATGTAGACCGCACCTTTGTTATTTTAAGTTATTATAAATATCGTAACAGCTTCCCAAGGCCAGCCTGAAACAGCCTCTGTCAGTTTGTCATCCTCACAAAGCACCAAGTGTGAAAAAGCATCCCTTTCCATCGGCTGATTTGGCGAAGACAATGAGATATTCTTAGATTGAATTTGGATAATATAATATTCAATTATGTTTTAGATGGTTATTTCGAGATTTTATCTAACATTATGTGCCTTCTAATAGTAAATAAAAACAATGACATAGGTTTGGCTGACAAGGGCACTTTAGATAAAGTACAAACATTAATTTCTTTCTCTTTGCGTGCTACCCAAATGTCCAAAGACACCTCGCATGCAACAATACATTAGTCCTTTTGTAAATAAGCTTCGCCCTCAGATAAAAAGCGCTCATCTGATACTAAACATGAACACGGCCCTTTGTTAGCCCGTTGCACACGGTGATGAAAATTTCAAGCGTGCACTTTGCTCATTGCCTCGTCAGGCAAAAAACGCAAGAGAGTATTATTGCCTCATTTGCTCGGAAGACATGAGATCGATCGATGTACACACTCTGTTAGTTTTTGGCCTTGCGAGGCAGCGAGTATACAGCTATTTCAATAAACGTTGTCCAAGAGCGCTTTGCCGCACGCGCCCATACCGCGAGGTGGTATGGGTAATATATGTTGTAACAGGTTTTCAGTAAATATGCCGCAGTCTTATAGTGAAGCCTTCGCTGGCGAGTTATCTGGATGGTACAGTTTCTTGCATTATCTAACGAAGACACTGCGGCATTTCTTTCTATGTGCCTTTTACAATTGTAAAAGGTATTTGCAAAAATAGGGACCAAAATAGGGACGACAACGGCAACGCGAAAGACGACGGCAGAAAACAATTGAGAATTCAAAGAGCCAGACGTGAAATATACTCTGAAATGGATTCTGTCTGATACATTTCACCTTTTTTATTCAAACGACAACGTGAAAACTCCAAAGTGTCGTGGTGTAAGGAGGACGGGAACAACGTGTGCGCTAAAACTAGACTATCCTTGTTCGCTATGCTAGAAAAAAGATTCTAGGTTTTACCATAGTTTTAGGGGGAATACATAAACGAGTGAATTTTATCTAAACTTGTTTAAAATAGGGCTCAAAGTATGAAAGCTTTAGGGGTTCTCCCTGCAGTCTGTCGCCGTCGTCGTTGCTATTTCGTTCAGGCACTTTGTTAACAGGTTTTCTTTTAGTGTAACTACGGAGTCTCCGTTTGACACCTCTTACGGTATAGGTGGCAAACCTGTTCTTGTTTCCTCGTTTAAGGACGCGCAGATATATATTTAGAAAATTATCAGACTGTACTGCCATTCTGATAGCGTTCAACGAAGTTCGTGTCGGTGGTGAAGGATGGCGGAGCTTAAAACAACATATATTACCCATACTACCTCGCGGTGTGGGCGCGTGCGGCAGAGCGCTCTTTGACAATGTTTATTGAAATAGCTGTATACAGTGAGGAAAGTGCACGCGTGAACAAAGATTCCTTACCGTGTGCGCCGAGTACGGTACGATTCCTCACCGTGTGTGCCGAGTACGGTACGATTCCTCACCACCTTGTGTGCCGAGTACGGTACGATTCCTTTCCGTGTGTGCCGAGTACGGTACGATTCCTCACCGTGTGTGCCGAGTACGATACGATTCCTCACCGTGTGTGCCGAGTACGGTACGATTCCTTCCCGTGTTTGCCGAGTACGGTACGATTCCTTACTGTGTGTGCCGAGTACGGTACGATTCCTAACCGTGTGTGCCGAGTACGGTACGATTCCTCACCGTGTGTGCCGAGTACGGTACGATTCCTTACTGTGTGTGCCGAGTACGGTACGATTCCTTACCGTGTGTGCCGAGTACGGTACGATTCCTCACCGTGTGTGCCGAGTACGGTACGATTCCTTACTGTGTGTGCAGAGTACGGTACGATTCCTTACCGTGTGTGCCGAGTACGGTACTTTCCAGCCCTGCGGGGAGTTTTTTGCGTTATGGTGTTTGGTGGTATCATTACAGTTAATTTTACAGAGGATTAGCACTATACTAATGAAATTCTGAAATTTCTACTGGAATTTATACACTTGCTGTCCACATAAAGAAATCAAATTAACCAGGAACAAAATAAACCTTGTAAGCGTTATCCCCGGGCATTTAGTTAGAAGGCGAAAAGAAGTAAGTTGGGTATAATCATTAAACACTTTTTTTTCCAGTATTACATAATTTAAAACACCGCGGCTAACGCTGCTAATACGACAGAAACTCATATTCAGGCGTGTACACACAGGCCAAAAAGTGAGTAATCTTTTTAAGGAATCTTCAAATACTATGCTTTTTCCATATGATACCTATGACTGCGCACCCCCCTCAGCAAATCCTGTACGCGCCTGATATTCGATCTAGCTTAACTCATAAAAGATGCATATGTTTTGTTAAACTGCTGTTTGTTTGTTTGTTTGTTTTTTGTTGGCCGTTGTTGTTGTTGTTGTTTCTCGGAAATCTAGCGACCAATGGCCGATATCTTTTGTATAGATTTCTTTGAAAACGAAATTCTTTACATAGATACTCTAATTTAGATCATTTCAAACAGAAATGGCAGAATATGCGAATTTTCAAAATGATGACCATAAGTAGGCAAAACAAGTTTTCCGTGATAACTAGGAATTGATTGAGAGTAAGTTAATTATCAAATTTTAATAAAATATCAAAGAATTTGCGCATCATTAAAAATAATAATTAAATTCCATTAAACTTCATTAGAACACGCGGCGGGACTCATGCGGTCAAACCCCGACCAGCCGCGAACACCGCCTGATGGACGCGACCCGTGCGACCTGTTGACTTCCCACACACAACCTGCACCGTGGCTCTCCTGGCTTGTTTACATTATTTCGTCTGTTTTTGTTTGTTTGTGCTTTGACGAGGATAAAATAGGTTGGAAAAACTGGTCAGATGGCGACGCGAGCATCTTTTCAGAAATAGTGGATAACGGGCGCTTGCTATTTATAGATTGCACTGGAATAGTAGGGGCCCCCGGATGGTCTTTGGCGAGCACTTGCGAGCACCCCGTTTTTATGCGAGGCCGAGCATTTTTAGTCGAAAAATTGCGCGAGCATGCGAGCATTGGCCGAAAACTGCGAGCACATCGAAATTTCGGGGGACCGTTCGGGGGCCCTTATAATGATTTGCGTATAAGGTTTTTGGAGGGCTCATAATTTAAATATAACGTTACAGTAATTTCGGTAAGTGGCTTTATACGGACATGTGTAAATCATTTCCGTCCCTTATTATTTTCGACACGCAAACAAGAGCCCAAACAAGTTCTTTTTTCCATGGAGAGAGCGAGACATCGGGAAAAGTAATAAAAAGAAGTAGGATGAAGTGATGAACAAAAATAATAAACAAACAATGTAGATTACAGTTCCTCTCCGCAAACTAAACCAAAACAAAACAGCAATGCAATCTCTTTATTAAGGTCGAATTAGCCTGGGGTAGCACTATAGTAGAAGTTAGAGTATTGAGTTACAAATTTGCGGTTTATATTGTTATGATTGTCATACGTATGTATAGCGGCTGATTATTAAAAGAGAACTTGAGACAAACAAATTAATATGGGAACTCTAAAGTAACTTTGACATCACAACTGGTGGTCATCTGAGTGCCTCATTTAAAGCGTAAAATTAAATATCTTTTCGATTATACTTCTCTGGTTACGTCATGACCGAAATCCCCCCAAGGAACAGATGAATCCGTCACATGGGAGATGTGTATTAACTGAGACGTCACACAAGTACTGAATTGGTGGCAATAAATCACAGGCGCGCGGGCATCTGGGCAGGATTACAAACATTAGGAACCAAATAAATATCGTAGAACACTCACAGCGAGGACAACATGTCTTTTCCAACGACGGGAAAAGGGTCTTCAAAAATACATCCTCTTGGATCCGACATAGAGGACATGTCCGAATCGGACGGATCAAAGCCGCAAATGTCATTATCCCTGAGTGATTTCACAAACGAGCGCGACGAGCACCAAGACGAGTCTACCGAAACGCATCGCGCCGAGTCACAAGGAAGCTTGGGAGTCGACAGCGGAATCTCCCGCTCTCAAGTTTCCTTAGATAACCACACTGAAGGCATAAGAGAACCATTTGGAAAGAACTGGAAAGTGCGCGCTAGTCCAGCGTGGGTGAGGCGGTACCGTGCGTTTAGACACGCCCGTAGCTGCAGTCTGTGGCAGCTGGCCGTTCTCTTGTGCAGTGGTCTGAATGTTCTTCTGGTTGTGTTATTGGCGTCTGGGGTGTTGGGAGGGAGATGCAGCTGTGTGCGTACTGATGGTGAGTTTATAAATATTGATAAGTGGCTAATGCGTGTTGATGTTGGATAAATGTGCGCTGTTTAAAAAGCAATATGCAAATGCTGGCGAGGGTGGGAGAGGAAGGATCTAATGTTGTGCAAATTTTATTTTTCTTAATAGTGGTTTTGAGTTTATGCCTTAATATAGAACTAAGATTTATGAACCCGAAAGAAAACATTAAAAAGGTTTTAAAGAAATGATGATTACTTAAAAGCAGTTGCGTTTGCTGACTTTGCCGTTACTCGTTAAGCTACGAAAGATTTTACCGATACTAAAGATAAAAACACGAGGATGACACCGATCTTAGTTTACATAAATTTTATAATATTTACGCCAACTGAGTTGAATTTTTTTTTCAAATTCTCCAGTGCATAAAGGCAATGATGAAGCTAAGTTTTAATCATTAACAGTCAGTACTTGCTAAGGTTTTCGAAGTTTGTAATCAGATACAATAAAAAAGAACAAATCAGCGCGCGCGATAGGAACGCCCTGTGTCAGGACGCGACATAAGGCGACGACTGAGGCTCTCCGCGGGCAAAACCGCGAGCATCGAATGGATTTAATTCAATAAATGTAAAAGTTAACAAACTGTTTGCTTAGACATGTTTAATAGGTTTTATTTTAGGGGTGGCACCGGAGCATGGAAACACGGCTTTATTTTTTGGTGCACGCACGCTTTGACTTTTTGTAGACTGCATGCAGCGAGCATTTCGAGCAGCGAGTAATAAAAACAAATTAAAACCAATAGTTAGCGGTGATGCACTCACTCGTTTAGTCACAAATTATGCAATGCAAGGGCAGCTAGAATGTGCACGGACACTTGGTATACTGCGAGTGATTCCAAATTTGCTGGACCATCCGACCAAATATCTTAAATTAGATAACTACCGCATTTGTATTGCGGTGGACGCGTTCTTAGAAAGCAAAATGTTGTGCGTGGAAAATGTTCGTGTCTCTTCAAAGTGAGGTCGACGCTTCGGGCCACCAGAATGTACGATGTTTACTAGGCCTTTTGTGTGCGTGACAACCGTCTTTGCAAGCTCTTCACCCTTTGGGACCTTTGGTCGCCGGCACGGAATTCAGCAGCTTAACAACCGCAGTCTGACCTTAGAGATCGAATTGAGCGAAAAAAAATCCCAAGTTTTTATCTTGATTGTGTTGTTCTATGTGTTGTTTCTGTTCAACTTTTACCAAAACGAAGGTCACCCACGTATCAATATATGTTCAAGGAATACCAAATGAATTAAAGTCGCTAAGTAGTTTGGTGTTACATATTTTGATAACTTTTGGTAAGCCGCTTATTAAGACATTTAGAACTTCGGCAACTTCAGAAGCCATTCAAGTGCTTGCCTTCCTTTTTAAATCACCTATTCTTTACTTAGGAAACCATACTATCTTTAGCAAGTGCTCGAAAAGCACCGCTTGCACTGCTTGAGTTCCCGATAATTTGTCTGTTTTCCATTGCTGTTTTCCTTTTGAGAAGTTAATGTAAACTTTCCTGTCTTTGTTTACAAAATGCAAAGTTATGTAAATCTGTTTGTTCAAGAAGTTTGCTTAGCAAAAGATAGCTTATGTACACTGTACACATTCCCGAAGCATTACAAACCTAAATAACCACAGGCATGCGAACTATTGCAGCTATCTTTTGTTCGATAACCAGCAGATTCTGCTGCTTCCTATATTACAAAAATCTCTATAAAAGTGCGATTGCTGCAGGGAAAAGTTGAACAACTTAAAAAGGGATATCAGTACCCCCCAAAAAAACTGCACAACAGAGCTATTGTATATTAAAGGCTCTATTGGCGTTTTTGGAGCCACAACTCCACTAAAATCAGAACCGTGTGTATTGTTTGTGCGTTTTCGCGCCAAGCATTCACCATTTTGTACTTTTCCTTTTGTGAATGCGTGTAGTATGAGTGGTTTTAATTAAATGTCTGTAGAGTTCAGCATTCAAATGTTTTTCAGTGGTTCGCGGGTATCACGCATAGTATAGTACGCAGTAGAGTGCGGCTTAGCATGTACGCACTGAACGCATTCGCGGGTATCACGCCTATTATAGAACGCAGTAGAGTGAGGCTAGGCATGGACGCACTGTACTCATTCGCGGGTATCACGCCTAGTATAGAACGCAGAAGAGTGCGGCTAGGTATGGACGCACTGTACGCATTTGCGAGTCGTATCGAGCGTAGTATAGTTAGGCAGTAGAGTGCGGCTTAGTATGGACGCACTGTACACATTCGCGGGTATCACGCCTAGTATAGTACGCAGTACAGTGCGGCTAGGCATGGACGCACTGTACGCACACAACAGAAAGTATGTACGACGTCGTCCGTGTCGGTATTCCCGACTATACCAGGATGGAGAAACGGAATTCCTATACACGACGCAAGCTTTTCCGTGACCGATGTCATTATTTGTCACATTTTACGGAAGCGTAAAACGTTGAAAGCAAGTTCATGGAGCGTGGAACGCCTCCATTTTTTTCTTTTCTAGTTAAAGAATAGAAAGGTAGAGTCCTAGAGGTACGTAATGTAACCTAATACGAAAACCCGGTGATAATCACGCGATGAATCTGGTGACTCGCTTTCTCCCACGCAGGGCATTCCACAGACTTCGATTCCTCGATTTCCGGCCTAATGTAAATAAACATTACGCATGCGCGAGCCCTCGTGGTGCCACTAGGCGCGAGAATAATACTGAGAGCGCACGCAGCGAGTTCATTAATGAAACGAGCCCACCCAACCACTACAAACACACCGCGAGGAGTATCGTATCGAATAGCGCACTGATACAGAGAACCAACAGAGGGCAAGTTGAGACAAAGTTTTATATGAAACCGCTTTTAAATGAACTTGGGTCATAAGAAAAGAACATTGGACTGGAGAAAGACGAAGATCACGCCGGACTCCGACACATATATGCACAACGCGGGAGAGACAGACTTCCAAATACCACGACAAGCGAGAATGGCGCGCGCTACAGTTATAACAAATCTTTCATTGTGTGAATTCTCTCAGGAGCCTAGACTTTCAGGAATAGCCGAAGAAGAAACTGCAGACTCACAGACGCAGCGCAAGTCAGCGCCGAGTTCTCCTAGTAGTGACTGTCGATGGGTCGAATCGCCAGAGAGTGGCGATGATAGCGCGTCTACGCATCATGATACGTATCGGCGCCCCAGCAAAGCACTTCTGTACGTCGTCCTCATTCTCTGTACCGTGTCGATACTGGCGCTGGTCTTGACGATATTGATGCTTTTTGGCATCGTTGGAGTTGTCCCTTGTAACTGCCACACTACTCAAGGTACATGACGCGTTTTATTTCACTTGTCATTTTGCACCTTTCCTCTTCCGATTTCTTCCGGAATTTATTTACGTGAAAAATTTTATGCCTCCAAACTATTAAAACATAATCCTGATAATGTACTTTGTACGTTATCCAATTTTTTTTTTAGAAAACCAGGGAAAAGTTACAAATTAAGAGTAATACCATATATTTAAATTCCTACATCGTATTCTGCGTTACGATTTATCTGCGCAATCGATGGCCTTATGCACGCAAAGTAACTCTGATACGTCCGTATCAGAGGGATTAAGCTGTAGCTAAACCTGATACGAGAATGCGTACAACTACTTTTAAGCGATGTTCTGTAATAGCGAGAGATATCTTTTTTTTTTTTGCGTGTTTCAGAATGGAAGAAGGTTTTTCTTCTGCATTAGATAACGAAGTGTTCGTAATATTGGGGTGTTCGTTAGGGGGAGTTGTGTGTTTATTACCGCGGGCGCTAGGAATGTACGGCACAAAGACAGATATGTATGTTTGATAAAATACAGGGGCAGCTCTATGGGTGGCGCCCTTCCCCCCCCCCCCCCCCCCCCCCTATTTTCAGACATTTGGCTTAAAAATAACAAGAAATATAAGGAAATCCACGGAAGAACAATGAATCCGGCCACCCTTTCTGAAGCCCTTCCTTCGGCCCCGCTTTTTGAATTCCTATCCGCCGCTGAATAATACTTCGCAAAAACAGCGCGGGATGGGAAAACATGCTTTACATAAGACATAACAGTGCAATGATCCGTCGATGCTCGTTTACAAGGATTTAGACCTTGCTACGCGTGCGCAAATACCTCTGGGTTCAAGGGCACATTTGGCTCTAATCGCCAAAAATTTTTACTATAACTCGTTATTGATGACTAAACATAATACATACATACAGTAGAGTAAGACACTGTGTGCCCTATATCTTAGAAGTACCAGAATGACAATAGTACTGCCGGTCCAGATTGCTTTTTGGGTTCAAGTAAATTTCGAGTTCAAGAAAATTTAACATCATTTATGTCAAACAGATAACAATACGCTTACTCGTGTTTTTATTTTTTTTTATATTTTTAAGCGGCACATTTTGCGCGCACTCCTTAAAAAATAACAATAACGACAATATAAATAGAAGGAAAAAAACCTTGAGAACATCAGAATAGCGAATAAGTAAACGAGCGGACCACATGTTGTAGGCCTCCTATCGGAAATTGACGCGTTTTTTTCCCAATGTCAAATGTCGGCCCCCACGAACTGACGAAAGCTTTTGCAGGCAGTGCAAACAGGAAATCGGGGTTCAAGTATGCCTCAAATGGGAAAAAAGTGTCATCCTTCGATGTTACATATTCCAAAACACAATAGAGAGATTGCGGTTGAATATTCTTGAATAGGGCGCTTTACGTATTGTTAGAACTGTTTTTTTTTTATGATTGATATTAAAATCCAGCTTGTTTGAATTTATTTCTGTCTACCTTTCAGAATTCGAGTTAGCGGGGTTTACTTTATCACCACTTTCCATAAGACCCGTCAGAATTCGATTTAGTAGGGTAATTTTGTAGGGTATTTAGTAGGGTAACTGTTTTACAACTATCCACAAGACCCTTCAGAGTTAGAGTTAGCGGGGTTCTACTGTATTACAATTACCCGTGAGACTCTTTCGAGTTCGAATAAGCGAGGTTTTACTATATTACCACTATTCATAAGACCCTTTAGAGAGCGAGTTTGTTCTACTGTATTACAGCAATCAATAAAACCCTTCGAGTTCGATTTTATAAGGCTCTACTCTATTACCACTATCCATAAGACCCGTCAGAGTTCGAGGTAGCGGGTTTCTACTGTATTACCACTATCCATAAGACCTTTATGAGTTCGATTTAGTAAAGTTGTATTGTACAGTATACGTCCTCGAAATATTGTCAAACACTGTATTTTAGACCTGCTAAGCGCAAATCAAATTGGGATCAATTAAAGCTGCATTGTCAATCACCAGTTTGCTTCTGGTCGATTACGTAACATTCTCCGATGATTTTTAACGGAAAACGCGAAAAATATTTTAAAATATTGAAAGCAGTGTGTCTATTGGAGGTTTCTTTGAGGATGTGATTGATAATTTAGAGCGGATGGCCTGTTAAATATCTTGGATTCTAATGGATTCTTTTGTCTTTTAACGGTTGGGGTTTCCGTCGGACCTCCGGAAGTAAACTGGTGACAATGCGGCTTTAAACCCAAATATATATTATTCACTGTTGCTATCACCTCCATAAAGCGACCAAACAACCTTTATTGCATCTAAGAACGAAATTGGTGACAATTAAATTAAAATAAAAGTGAACAGGTTTACTGTTGAGAGCGACAAATTTTTCATGTATGACAACCATACAGGCGACCAATGAGACATTTTGTATAATGTGACATTTTGCGGCAGCATTGATCGTAAAGTATACCGAATTTTCCGGTCGGTTGACGTTCCGGCCGGCCGGAAGTAAACTGGTGTGATTGCAGCTTTAAGAGAGTTTTAATTCTGTTGGATGTAAATATGATGGCTTTTGCGGTTTATGGGTATGCATGATTATCCTTGTTCGCTTTGTTGAAAAAAAGATCCGCAAAGCAATATTGTATGTAATGTTTTAATACCAGGTATACTAGGAATAGTGGCATCTAAGAAATTTAACGCCATCTAAAAGTTATTAATCATCTCACCATTAAAATATGTGAATCCTATGCATCCCTGGGGTGGCCGCCCAGATAGACTAGACTCCCACTTAAGGTCAGCCACTGGGTTTCCGAGAGTCGTCTAAACCCCATTGGTTACCATAGCAACCCGGCATGTACGCGGTCTGGTACATGTGAAAATAGTATCTAAATCATATCAACATTCTCGAGAAGCGACAGTTATCCCGATAAAGAGGCTAAATGTCAAGTTGGATGAGTTTAAAGCTAGCATTTTGATGAAGGTTCTAATATCTTCGTCTTACTTCAACATTTACTTGGGCTATTAGTTTCATATGAGTGGTGTGTTTTTCGTCTTATCTTTATTTTCTTTACTGTGCTAGATAAGATATATTTATAAGTAACCGTTTTGTTGCTGATGTAATGACAAAGAGTCGTAAAGACAGGCACAGAAATAAGTCTTCTTCACTCAGGGTGCTAGTTAGTGTGGTGATGGTGGATGATGGTGATGGTGATGGTGACGGTGACGGTGATGGTGATGGTGACGGTGGGTGATGGTGATGGTGGTGTGGTGATGGTGACGGTGACGGTGATGGTGATGGTGACGGTGGGTGATGGTGATGGTGGTGTGGTGATGGTGATGGTGACGGTGGGTGATGGTGATGGTGACGGTGGGTGATGGTGATGGTGACGGTGGGTGATGGTGATGGTGACGGTGGGTGATGGTGATGGTGACGGTGGGTGATGGTGATGGTGACGGTGGGTGATGGTGATGGTGACGGTGGGTGATGGTGATGGTGATTTTATAAGTTAATACAGTAGAAACCCGCTACCTCGAACTCTGACGAGTCATGTGGATAGTGGTAATAGAGTAGAATGATGATTATGATGGTGATGGTTATTGTGGTGATGGTGATTGTGATGGTCTTTATGATTTTGGCTTCGGCTTAAATTCTAGGCTCGAGATCATCGCAAGCTACATACGGGGTATCAGAACTACAAAGACGCGTCCAAGAAATGGACAAGAACATGACAGAGCTGACTGATAGAATAGTAAGTTACGTCTTTGCCGTCAATCATGTGACCCCTTTCACTGCGGTGTGGACGACGTGACATGTCGTGACATGACAGCGTAACAATACCGTTACAGCGTGACAATGCCGTGACAGCGTGACGATACCATGACAGCGCCAAACATTTCTGTAAAAGCGTGACAACACCGTGACCGCGTGACAACACCGTGAAAGCGTGTGACAACACCGTGAAAGCTTGTGACAGTGTCGTGACAGCGTGATATGTTTTTCAGGCTTTCCAGCATCCTGCTGTAGAGCAGCTTTGGGCTGCACTGAACGCAACTCGCACAGAGTTAAAGGAATTATTGCAAGTGACAAGGCCTACGCAGGCTACTCCTGAATCAAGCACAAAGAGCACGACAATTCGGCCAGAGGCCGAGAATAACGTGACCACAACAAAGCCAGGAATCCTGGAAAACACCACCTCGCCCACGAGGTACCTGGACGAACCGACTACACTGCCACAGGTGAACAGCAACTAGGAAATAGCAAGGGGGGTAGTGAACAGGTTGGGTTGCGGATGTGGTTTGAAATGATAGAGGGTAACTAAAGGAGGAAAGAGAGGAAATGAGGAGAGCAATAGGTCGGTAGAATTGCGGGGGAAGGGGCGATTTGAGGTATGATAGCTTGAGGTTCGCTTATCTAGCTTTGATTTCAAGCCAAGATGAATTTAAAAACGGCACGGCGGTTAATATTGACAAAAAATGTTCAACTAAGAAAGCTGAAGTGTTGAGGAAAAAGTGTTGGGCTTTGGTAAACCCTTGCACATTTGTCTTTTGGTTCGCCAGGTGGATTATACATCACAACAACTGCGCCTTTTATGGTCAGCGGACAACAACACCAAGACGCAGCTTCTTGCTTTGGAGCAACAGGTGAGTGAGGACTGGGCCCGAGAACACCACATAACTCATTTAAGTAGCTAAGCTTTCGAGATTATTGCTTTTTGATAGACGTTTTTCTTGGTGCTTTTTAGATGATGCTAGAGAACTAATGCGTTAATCACGACCGCCATCTTACATTGCTCTGGTATCGCGAGAGCTTGGGAGAGGGATTCTCGCGTCTCTTTTAAATCACCGAATAACGCCAACAACTACAGTGCCGTAGTAGGCCTTTAAATATTGTGGGAGTTCAATAAAGAAACATTGAGAACGTATTTGGGCCACACCCACGCCCTTCCTGCTCATTTCCTTGTAATCTTTGAAAATATTGGGGGTACGTGCCCCCAGTGCCCCACCCCCTGCTACGGCCTTGAAGTAGGTTCTATAGTCAGCAAGGAACTAATTTGATCTATGTCCCCAAACAGGTACAGAGATTATCACAAGCATCAGGTTCAACCGGCCCAAGAGGATATAACGGCTCACGAGGTCCACCGGGTCCTTCTGGTCCCCAGGGACAGCAAGGGCCTCCCGGGACTAAGGGACCCCAAGGATTTATGGGCCCGAGGGGACATAACGGAACGGCGGGCCAACAGGGGCCTCAAGGGCCACCGGGTCCTAAAGGGGATACGGGACCTGCCGGGCCAGGCGGGCCCCGGGGTAATCAGGGACCCCCAGGGCCATCCGGTACCGGGGACTTGACTCAGTGTGTGCATAAGACTGTGGATAGCACTGGAGTGAGGCCGGGAAACGGCGCGGATAACAACGCAGCGCTACTAATACCAACTGTAAGTTGCAGACTGATTAGTTCCTGCTTTTCAGGCTAATGCGCTGTAGATGATAAGACTTCCAGCCTTTTATAAGGACATAAGCAGTCGCGTACACAGGGGGTGCGCAGGGTGCGCGCGAACCCACCCTTTCCAGCTAAAAGTTGGTCATTTATTATTAAGGAATCTTCAAATATGCTTTTTCCATTTAATACCTATGACTGGTTAAGGCATGATATTTGGATTCTTTGTGAGTGGAGAAGGGTTATATAATAATCACATGCTCCGCCTAGTGCGCGCATGTTCCACTTGGTAGCACATGTGAACATTCTAACTTTCCTTTGCGCTTGTATCATACACCTATTTCAATTAACGTTGTCGTGCAAATGGCGAATGGCAAATGCCAAACGGCAGTTCTACGGCCGAAAGGGTATGATGGGTATTGATTATTTGTAAAAATAAAGATGGTAAATAAACTTAAGCGATGTTTTATCTATATGTTTTTGAATTTGGAGTAAATATTTTGGGATTCATGGGTCCTTTCGGTCGTAGAACTGCCATTTGTCAATCGCTATTTGCCATTTGCACTTACAACGTTCTTTTTAAAGATGTATGTTACGTAACGGTCGAACCGAGTTTGAAGTTTGAGCGAGCCCAGACACTTCAAACAGGAAGATGTAATTTGCTGTACGTGCGTCAAGAAACTCGGTTGTTTCTCTACTCTAACGAGATCTCATTATTGTTAATTATCAGGATAAAGTAGTGATTGGCGCTTCCTGCACGTCAAACTGCGCTGCCGAGACCATAATGCTGAGTGGCCTACACGCCCAGTCGGGGAAGAATTACTTCAACTGCAAGTGTCGAGGGCAGGCAAGTCACTTCTTCTGCTCTGGTCTGATGAAATGCCAGCTTCACTACTGGGAATGCCCCCGTGTGACTTGATGACAGATAGATGGACAGACAGACAGCCGGAAATACAGACAGACAGACCCAAACTAGCGGACAAAGGACGGATAGACAAGCAGATATAATGACGCAAATATATGAACAGAAAATAAAGAATATTAGGGTAGAGGCAAATTTAGTTATTGAATTTTTAGTGTAAATTTTAGATGTACATATTTAAATATTTACTCTTTTTTCTATTACTTAGAATGAAAAGTTTAAACCAAATATTAACATGATAAAATAGAAAAAGGAAAATCTATCCTTATTTCCACGCATTTCTTGTTAATTCTGGAGTGGCAAATAATAATTATCGTACATACAAAACAAAAGACTTTATTTCTGACGATACTTATATATGATTTCAACTAAATTGATGAATTGTTGGGTACTCGGTATCTGAGCACCCACTCTCTCGCCCTCCCCCTCCCCCTCTAATACTGTTAGCTACAATACTAATGGGAAAAAGTACTCGATTTAACATTTTCTTGAATATTAAATAATTAATGCAACATTGGTTTGATGTTTTTCTGTTGGTGTAGTAATAGCAGTAGCCACAAATTGTACTATTTGACTATTCCATTTTTAATATACCCGGTCAACCCCTCCCCTCTACCCCCTATAAATAGGATTCCCAGGGGTCACGCCCATCTGGATCCCAGAGGAAGACACTGTTTATTGATTTCCAAAGGAGTTACACAAAGTATGCTGTTTACTGAGAATCCCTATCCTGTTCCGGTCCTTCAGCCAGTAAAATATCGTTTCCAGTAATCTTAAGTCCCATTCCCCGGCCTCAAATAATAGGCTGATTTAGATCCACGACGCCGGCAAAAAGACGCCGCCTCGCGCACGTTCGATTGCGCGCGCACGCTTTTCTTGCCGGGGTAGCGTCCTCTTCCAGGACGGGTTTTAAGGGTGTACTGACATTAGTGTTGCTCAGTAACGACGTTGCTACGCTGATGGCGTTGAGCGCGCGCATATACATGACACGGAATTCGTCATTCCAAGCTTTCCTGAAGTAAAAGAAGCAAAAATATGCGTTTCAAGTTCCCAAAAATTGACTTTAAGTTGATCTCAGCCTTTTCGGGTGATGATAGTTCCCATATTTTGCAAAAAAGAAGATTTAGTAAAGCCAACCTTTTTGAAGCCAAAGTTTTCAATTTTCACTACCTGCGCGTGCTGCAAACACCGAACGCTCGCGCACGCATTGAAAATCTTATTTCAAAGTAGCGCGCGCTGTATCAGAATTTTAAAATACTTTTTCCATTTTCATCATGACATGACGGATATCGTTCCTTTGAAGTGTAAATACCACGAAACACTATTGGAATTTGTTTTTAAACTTTATAAAAAATTTCATCATGTGAGATATCAGTGTGTCTGAGCAGACCGAATGAGCACGCGCGGGCTCAATCATCTCTCAATCATTTCTAAAACGCATGCTTGGCTTAATGCACCCATCCCTCAACATTCATAAAACGTATTCAATATTCGTTTTCGAGCAATTTACTTGAAATATTTGCTTTTATCTGTATCTATGACGTCACATTATGACGTCACGGGGTAACGTCATCATAATCGTCAGCACACTTGTGGTGGTCAACTTGTCAAATATTAAACCCTTATGACTTTCTACAAGGCTTTTATGCTATATTAAATTTTCCTTAGCAACAGATTTCAGTACACCCTTAATGTTTTTTCACGTCCTCTTCAGGACGGAACGCCGGCAAAAAATAGCGTGCGCGCGCAATCGAATCGAGACCTCGCGCATATTCAAAAACGGACCGTTAACGTTCCTGACTGCGCGAGTACAACATGAAAATAGGACAATGCGTTCTAGATTTGCCGTTGCGGACGAGAGCGCTTTTTATAGCAGTTCGTGAATGCGCTCGCCGATCTTGAAAGGTCCCTAATAGCGAGTCCCGTTCCGGTAATCCAAATTCCCAATTCCGAAGTCCGGTTTTTCTCCTTCTGGACCCTGCCAATAGGCCATTGGTCACATTTTCGCACAATAGGTTTAGACGCTCTCTCGTTACATATTTTGCTATGCTCGCAAATGTTGTGCTGTGGCGAAATACGAAGCACAAAATCCCTCAACTTGTCGCGAATTATTGTTGCGTAGCGAGTTATGCATGGATGTTGCGCCATAACCTGTCACGCTCCAAAGCATTTGTTGCAAGTTGTTGCGCAAAGAAGAGCCGCGGGTCTTTATTGAGATATAAATTCTGGCTTTTCTCAAGAACCAAGTTAGACATGGCCGAGAAACTCTCGATAAACACTTTTATTGATGGTCGTTCTGTGACGTGATTTGCGCAAGCACACATGCGCGCGCACGGAACATATCGCCAATTTTTTTGTGACATTTGATGTGACATGATGTCGCTGATCAAACATAAGCAAGGCTAGATGAGAAGCAGCGTGTGTGATCAACATGCGGTGAGTCAGAGTGTACAGGGCTTTTCACACGCAGAAGCAGATAAAAGGCAAGTGAGGGGAAGATGGGTAAGGCTGAAAAATCGAGATCATCACTAACCAAGAATACGACTCGAAGATGGGGATACGAGCTTTGATGTCTCAGTAACGCGGTGTAATATTGACCAATCATGAGCAGCTATTGTAGGATCTGCATATATGCTTAATCACGTGACAATTCACGTTGTATGAAGAAGGATTATACTTGGCAGGTTTTGGCCGATGCGTTTAAAGTGGGATAATGACAGCATTATATAGGGTCGGAATCTAAATTAACACGTCCTTCCTAACAATCATCAGACAAACACTCGCTAATTGATTACGGTAATTCCAATAAAAGTTTGACCCGCTCTCAGACAGACAGATGCAGACGTAGAACCCAAGGCCGCCGGCTCGAGGCACGATAAGCTCTATTTGTGAATTCCACAACACAGGGGTATGGTCTACACTCGCGGACCCTCTTTGTAAACTAGGACAGGGCTGTTTTCAGGCGCTTAATTGGGGTTTCTATATTACCCGGTGTTGTTTACAGATGGTAATCGCTAAGCAAATACTAAATAACCCCTATTTGCTCCTTTGTGTTGGAATAATAATGTCAGGATTGACAATAGATAGTCGATAGAGAGTGGTTGCGCCCGGCTTGATTTGTAATGTTATAGCAATTTCGTTAAATTAAAAGACATAATGGTGGACAAACTTGTGATGAGGATGTGGTCTACGCCAAAATGCCAGTAAGGTCCCGATAAATAACGTCCAATCTTTTGTGCTTTCAGCACGCTTAAAGCATTCACGTCTGGGCTTATATCAACAAACTGGCATCTCCCACATATATAAAAGCCAATGTAAGGGTGAACTAGTGCCCTTTGCGCACTCGACGAACCTAACATCACTAATGTCAGCCATTGTTTAGAAAGAAAGGAAAGGGATCTGATTACCAATAATCGAAAAACCACTACAGACCCCATCCACAAATATGCGAGGTAACAAATACAGGGACACGTACGCCGAATGGTGAGAGCTTATTAACAAGAACTATACAGGTCAGGATAACGCAAGAAAAATGTCTTTAAATTCACCGCGTGTTGGCCCAGTTCACGCTAGACAGCACAAACGAACGCAAAAAGAAAGTGAAATCACTCTGGAACAGCTTAACGATGAAGGCAGCCCATTAGAGACTAATGATGGCAAAGCCACTCCGTCTGAAGTTCGCCTTTCCACTAGCCCCTCTAACGAGCTGCTTGTTCGTAAGGAGGCATTTGCGGAGATAAAGAGCGAGTCTCGGCCATGTAACGTACAGGCCTTTTGCCTGGCTCTGGTTTGGCTGATGGTAGTGGTGAGCCTGGCACTTAATCTACTCATGATCTTCGGAGTTATCGAGAGCCGCGCGTCCAGCTATAAAGGTACTGCGAATACGTGAGTTACACATCCAAGAGTTTTTACTGTACAATAATTGTTTATCAGTTTATAGTTCGATTCTTGACACTATGCTTTCTGTTCGCTCGTCTTAGATTCGAATGCGCTTTGATTGGGATTATGAAGACGAGTTGATATGTAACCAGGAATAGACAAATATTTAAATGATGTATTGATTATAACGTTAGCCCTCAGGATTTTTAGTTATTTTCCAACGGCGCATTAATGAACATAGTATGCCAAATAATATTCAAAATCACATACATACAGGAAAAACAAGAACTATATCATGATTTAAATACTTATAGTGTATAGAGTCACAGCTGATAAAATAAATCTGGGGTGTTCGGGATCAGGAGGGGAGAGGGGGTGGGGGTGGGGGAGGGCCAGAGGAGGGAGATGAGTACCCACCTTCCATGATCTCTAATCCGGGACTTCTAAACAATCATAACATCAAGTTACGGTGAAATGTGTCATACAAGGGCAAAACGTGGGTACCCGAGACCCCCGAGACTCTATACACCGGCGCTCAGATACAGCAAGCACAAGAGAGATTGACGAGTCTCTGTGCAACTCTGCCTACAGAGGGGAAAGCCTCTAAAGCCCTTCTGCTTTCTCCATTTTTCACAGCTCACAACTTAGATACAAACAAGCACATTCCTGTCAAAAGAGACCCAATCATGTTTACGGCATTGCAGTTGTCGCGTAAAGCTAAATTTAGCAACACTTGATCAAAGCTTTCAGTCATGTCTCGTCCTTTTATTTTGAGCGCAATCTCGATATCGAACATTTAGATTCAAAGGTCTAAATAATACCAGACCATTGAAAATCTTCCATTTCTGATAAAAATATAACCCTGTTCTGTCAGCTATCTCTGTGTGCCTGGTATCGTAAGGTAAATAGCTGCTTTCATACTATTATTTGGTTTTCAGATCAAGCAGACCTCTCCTCTGATGAGCAACTGGTAAGACAGGAAGGAGAAAATACAGACACTTTGGAATGTAGTGAAACGTTTGAAGATCTCTCGACACTGTATGAGGCCATATTTTGAATATTGTTCCACTTTCTCATCATTCAATCTTCTTATCCCTTCTTCCTTTATTCCATCTTTTTTTTTTCTTCTTTCTCTTTTCCATGCTTCTTTTTCTTATATTTCTTCGTCTTCTCCATGTTCTTATTGCTTCTCTCGTGCATGGGGGGGGGGGCATACAGATTAAATTTGTCAATTCATCATTTAAACCTGTCAACTTTGTAATGGCTTCTCAACAGCACCAAGTGGTGTCAATCACCGAATCACCTTCCACGCTAAAAATATCTGCAAGAACCTCAAAAATATGTATCAAATTAATCATCGTTTTCCTATTTCTTGATTTCCCTCTGTTGTCACAGAATGTGATCAACTTGCGGACTTCTTTGAACAAAACAAATAAAGAGCTAAAGAGACTCAAGGAGGAACAGAAGATATACCAGAACCAAGTAAGTATTACACCATTAGGGGAGGGTGGGGAAAGAGACTCAAAGAGGAACGGGAGATATGCAAAAAGGAGGTGAATATTACACCATCAGGGGAGGGGTGGGGGTACTCCGCTAGTTTGGGTAAGGGAATGCTCTTCGTATCCGTTGGGGTTTAAAATGAATTTTAAAATGGGTTTTTTCAATTATTTTTATCTTAATGCTTCTTTTAGTCTTTTAAGATGTACTTTTTAGGGTATGAAATAAAAACAAACAAAACTTGGAAGCCTTCTCAACAAATATTGTTCTTGACGTCTCTCTTTGTGTACTTCTAGTTGCTTGTATATCCCATCACGTAGCCCATTTTTTCTGTTATCAGATCTTGGAGATCAATCAAGTACTTATCGGCCTAAACAACTCCAAAACCATAGCAGGGCCGCGAGGGCCGCCGGGATACAATGGAACCCAAGGCCCAGTCGGCCCATTGGGACCGCGGGGGAGTGGTAACATGACTATGTGCCAGTACAAGGTTGCCAAAGGACCGGGGACTAGACACACTGTCAGTGCTACTGATTTTGTCAGCATAGGAGAACCAGCGGTGAGTCCAACACAACCTTTTTTTTCTTGCTATTTTGAAAAAGTAGTCAATCATTTTCCTCCTCCATAATGTCGGACTAAAGTCTAACTACTGACTTTCCTTTTGCCTTTGCCAGAAAATATGGCATGCTTTTCGACTTGAAATAACAGATCACACGACTTTTTGGTGGCAAACTTGTGTTTGCTCCAGATTTAAGCGGCAAAATAACAACAGAAAGCAACTTATTATTAAACGCTTTCGAATGGCCCAGGAAGTTCTTTTTTTGTCAGAAAGGGCTTATTTTTCTTTTTTCTTTTGATTGGCAATCCCTTTTAGCGCTTTTCAAATCCATAATTATACTTCTATGTCTTCTGCAGGGCATGAGAATAGTTGGCGCCACGTGCTCGACTGACGGGGCCGCCCAGTACGTCCTGACAAGCATACAGCTCGGCAGGTTTCCACGTTCCTACAAGTGCGAGTGCAAGGGAAGCTCTTCCTTATTCGTGCCTGCTGGGAAGATGCATTGTTACGTGCACTACTGGGTGTGTCCGCTGGTGTCGTGAAGGCTCACTACCAAGAGAGCTGTGACTCTCGACAAAGCGCAGATGGGTAAATCCGACATGTCCGACACATTGCATCAGTGCATCGCACCAATTTGTAAATCATCACAATGCCCTGCTTCATCCCCACTGTTTTCCGGGGTATAGTTTGACAAGAAACGAACGTAGCGCAAATGAGGATCCCCTCTAACCCCCCCCCCCCCCCCCCCTTTTCGGTATGGTGCCCAATTTCCTTCGAGAAATCGTTGATCTGCCCCTTCCTGCATAGAATCGAATTGTGTTTTGTTTGAGACTCGCAAAGGCTTCGCTGCTTTTCGTTCTCAGTGATTCGTTTAGTCGTAGCCTTTTACATAGCCGAAGCAGGCCTCGAATTATTTGAGGGGGGGGGGGGGGGGAGGGGCACGCATCAGTAGCATTAATAGAAGCATTAACAAAACATTGGGGGGGGGGGGGGAATAGCCACGCCTCTACTGGTCATTTCCTTATATTTTTTAAAAAAATATGGGGGGGGGGGTTCGTGCCCCCAGTGCCCCACCGCCTGCCCTGAGATCGTTCGCTGGTATCTTGAGTGTCTGATAGAATAGGTTAGTTGAGGCGATTTTCTATCGATATGACACCTTGAGTTGCAAAATACAAATCCTCATTGCTTGATTGTTTCGCTCATTCAGGGTATAACCTCTGTAGATGACTAAGGGGGAAATTTGAGTTCTTGATTACTGGGAGAAACTTTAGTATGAAAAGAGATGCATCTACGATTAGCAAAGTCATGTGGAAAAACACTCAAGGGAGACCACAGACGCATATTAGTCCTGTCCTGCTAAAAGTGTCCTTTATGATTTTTGTTAGCGAGTACATACATTTTGTGTAAAAAAAGTGTGGATAATGATTAAACTGTGCTAAACGCGAAAATGTACCCTACTGTTCACCAGTAAATTTAACGAAAACTTGAAAATAAATTACTTGATTTCAAAATGGTATAAAACGATGATTTTAAGAGATAAAGGGAAGAATTTAAAGAGATGGATGGGAAGAATTTAAAGAGATGGATAGGAAGAATTTAAAGAGATGAATGGGAAGAATTTAAAGCGATGGATGGGAAGAATTTAAAGAGATGGATTGGAAGAATTTAAAGAGATGGATGGGAAGAATTTAAAGAGATGGATGGGAAGAATTTAAAGAGATGGATGGGAAGAGTTTGAAGAGATGGATGGGAAGAATTTGAAGAGATGGATGGGAAGAGTTTGAAGAGATGGATGGGAAGAATTTAAAGAGATGGATGGGAAGAATTTAAAGAGATGGATGGGAAGAATTTGAAGAGATGGATGGGAAGAATTTAAAGAGATGGATGGGAAGAATTTAAAGAGATGGATGGGAAGAATTTAAAGAGATGGATGGGAAGAATTTAAAGAGATGAATGGGAAGAATTTAAAGAGATGGATGGGAAGAATTTGAAGAGATGGATGGGAAGAATTTGAAGAGATGGATGGGAAGAATTTGAAGAGATGGATGGGAAGAATTTGAAGAGATGGATGGGAAGAATTTAAAGAGATGGATGGGAAGAATATAAAGAGATGGATGGGAAGAATTTAAAGAGATGGATGGGAAGAATTTAAAGAGATGGATGGGAAGAATTTAAAGAGATGGATGGGAAGAATTTAAAGAGATGGATGGGAAGAATTTAAAGAGATGGATGGGAAGAATTTAAAGAGATGGATGGGAAGAATTTAAAGAGATAGATGGGAAGAATATAAAGAGATGGATGGGAAGAATTTAAAGAGATGGATGGGAAGAATTTAAAGAGATGGATGGGAAGAATTTAAAGAGATGGATGGGAAGAATTGAAAGAGATGGATGGGAAGAGTTTAAAGAAATGGATGGGAAGAATTTAAAGAGATTGATGGGAAGAATTTAAAGAGATGGATGGGAAAGAAAAAACCAGTAGGAGAAAAAGGGGGTCGTGAGGGACTGGTACCGAGGAATCTTAGTTTCTTTTCGATACTTTCTGCATTGACCAAGGATAATCACAGTAACTGTTTTTCTCTTCTGATTACAAGTCAAAAAGTTTACGAAGCACCTGCGGTACGGTAACCTTAAAAATGTCAAGAATCATGCAGTTTTTCCAAATAAGGAAGATATTAGTTTCCTTATATGGAAGTGACCGCGTTTGGCAAAAACGACAATTTTTGGCTAAATTTTCTTGATATGAAAGGGGTGGCGGTGACTTTGTTATTAAAGCTACCCCAGACGCGTCTTTGTGCAACCCAGACAGTCTATTCTTTAGCGCCGGAAAGTACAAAGGCATGTGTGTGATAACCCTTTCCCTGACTGCCACTAGGAAAGAATGTAGTTAGCCCCAAACTAGACCAGCCAAGAGGCGACGCATCACGATGCCATACCTAAATCCCGTCTGTAGAACCACAGAGGAGCCACATAGACACAATTCCATTAAGTTGTCATGCATATGTCAGTTATGAGCTTTTGTCTATTTACTCGTCGCCAAGAACAAAGCGAAGGGTCTTATTACCGTTATAAAAACAATCAATACAAAGACATCTGGTTAGACTGTGAACTTGCGGGTTATAAAAACCCAGTTTATGGCACCGTGTTATTAGAAGTATTAAACACTGGTATAATGCGAAGAAACACGTGAAAAATATTCGTCGAGGAGTGTAAAGATGTGACTTCCTTACCGTTCTCCTCCCGGGGAAGTTCTGACGCAGATTTGGGAGTAATCATTGAGTGCCTTGTCAATGAAACAGCCGAGCGACCCACTACAGCAGATGGGGTTTCAACAACAAGATGTTCTACTGTAGTTGCACGGCATGGAGATACTGTCTTTCCTATTTGGTCAATACTTGTTTTAGGAGCTTCAAGCGTTGTGTTACTGGTTACGCTGCTCGCTGCATTTGAGTTTTTTGGCGGTTGCTTGTGTGCAGGTAAGAATACTTAGGGGGGAGAGAGGGTTATTGTAAGATAAACGAAAGGGTTCTCAGGCTGTTTGTGACCATCTCTTTGAGAGATTTATGCACATAGATCATTGGTAACGGTCACAAACAAATAGTCATCTGAATTTTTGTTGAATCGTCTCAAGATAAAATGTTGTTAAGGTAAGAGCGTTATGTTGCTGTTTGTTGTTATTATTGCTAATAATTGAATGAAAATGGTTGTAAAAATAATTTACACAACTATTTCTTGGGGAGATTGATATACTTATTGACCCATCTCTGTTTGTTGTTTTGCTTATTAAAAACCCATCATTAGCTTCCTAAATTTCTGGTGAGAAATGATTGGTTTTCCACATTGCGCCAAGTAACCAAAGTAAGAATCACAGGGAGGGGGCTGGTTCGCCAACCGTTATCGTGCTTTCGCCAAGCAAGCATGCCAAGTTAACTTCTGCTTACCTTATTACGAACAAAATAACAAATCCCCTTGACTGAATTTTAGAATGACTTGATAATAACCCCGGCAGTTAGGGACTCTAGCTATAAAGTTGTGCTTCATGGTATTTCAACATGCTGCAGGCAAAAATCCGGAAGGGAAGTACCGGACAGTCGAAGTGAAGAGACTTGAGCTGGAATTGAACAAGACTAGCGCTGAGATTGACCGCGTGCGATCACACACAGAACACTCAAAACAAAAGGTAAAACTACATGGGGTTACTAGCTTTTCGCTGAACGGGGAGTTGTTTGGCTTAGAGACGGGGGGTGTTATTATTTTTTTTTTTGTTACAAAAGCTTTTCTCTTATCACATCAGAGTCTCACAGAATCAAACGGCTTTTATTCATAAAGCGTCGTTTTCCTAACACGAGCGGCCAGTTTCATATTAGGAGATTACCCACCATGTTTGGGAGTCATTTTTTAACTTGCAAGAACTTGTGTGTTTCTGGCATTTTACTGACGTTTTACCTGTTTTACTAACGTTCACATATTTCCCACAAGCTCAACCGAGGTTCTTATAACAGCAATTAAAGGGGCAGCTTCATGGTACTG
Organism: Nematostella vectensis; assembly: GCF_932526225.1. Lineage (NCBI taxonomy): Eukaryota > Metazoa > Cnidaria > Anthozoa > Actiniaria > Edwardsiidae > Nematostella > Nematostella vectensis. Next base: position 8,153,253 of record NC_064040.1, read on the forward strand.
CGCATGTCTTGAGCCAGTGTTTATTGTAGGCTTTTAATTGTCTACAAACAGTTAAACTTTAAGCTGTCAATGCCTTGTTAAAATAATATGCAATATTTCATTGAAAACTATGTTTATTGACAGTTTGTGGTCCTTCCCTTTAAATTTAAGTCTCCCACATGTATCAAAGTCTTTTCAGTTAATATTAAAATTTGACTGAAATTGTGTCCTGGCCGGAGACCTATTGCAAAGCCCTTACCATGACATTGCCCCTTTGATTCATATTTCTGCGAAGTTTGTTAAAGACGATGCTTTATTAGTGCGCCCTTTCGCAAAACGGTTTATTGTGACGTAGCCAGGGGGTCCTATCCCTTTTATACCGGAATCTTGTGATTAAATTAATGTTCTGTGAGAACATTCAAAACGGTTCATCGTGTCAACAAGGCCCCGATGCGTTCAAATAAACAACATCATATTTCTGATTTTAAAGGACAATGTGTATGTCTGCTTGCTTGCAAAACGGTTCATTGATATCTAACCTGATATATTTCTATCAAGTTGACTGAAATGAAGGAGACTTTAAAGAGGCTTTCCACCATAGCTCCACCGGGCCCTCAAGGTCTGCCGGAAAGGAACGGGTCCCAATGCCCGCGCGGTTTAATTGGCCCACAGGGGAGTGATGACATGAGTTTGTGCGAATACAAAGCCGCTCAGAGTGTGGGTGTGAGGCCAAGTAGCTCGGCAAGTGTTGTCATTTCCACTCCTGAGCCAGTCGTAAGTCCTGCACGTGACAACCACGTGGGCAAGACATAGCCTTGTTCTTACCAGAAAATTCTGTGCCAATCACCATATTTTTCTTCATATCAAAATTTATTTTTATCAAAAGTGTGATTTTCGATTCAATATGGTTTTATTTCGAGAGTTCTTCACCTAAACTTGCCTTCCACTCCCCTCAACTACACCCTAGAATTCTTGCAAGGTTACCAAAATTGCTTTTTATATTCGCCATGATACTTTCTTTCATCCCTATACTAGTAATATGTATTGTTATTGTGCTCACAGAATTGGATCAAAATGCGGACCAGTTCTTGGATGAGGAAATAACAACTTTAATCTTACCTGGAAGAATCCCACAGCCCTCCATTTATGCATTTTACCATTATACACACTGATATCACAATTAAAGAGTTTTCGAACACAAAGTCGTTCGCAGGATTGAATAATATTGCAAAACAAGTGTTTTTTATTTGTTTTTCAGGGTAAAAAGATATTGGCAGTATCGTGCTCGAGTGATGGATTTGCGGAATACATTTTTACGACTGAGGTGGCTTATAACATACGATTTTACAAGTGCCACTGCAAGGGAAACCCGTCTCACTTTATCCCCGCAGTACTGATGCGCTGTTAAGTTAACTACTGGCTTTGTCCTCTCATGTCATGAGACCCTTGTGGCAGGCTAGCAACGCCAGCCTGAGGCTAGTAGAGGCTAGTAAAAAAATAAGCGGAGGGCCTGGGAGGAGATGAGAGGGGGAGAGTGGAGATGTAAAAGGAGATAGGAGGGGAGGGGAACAGGACTTATGCGCTGTTACGTTAACTACTGGCTTTGTCCTCTCATGTCATGAGAACCTGTGGCAAGCTAGTTAGACATAAACGGAGGGCCTGGGGGAGATGAGAGGGGAAGAGAGGAAAGAAGAGGGAAGGGTAGTGGTTCAGGACTTGTTGGTTGTTACCTAAACTACTGGCTCTGTGCTATCATGTCATGAGATCCAAAGATGTGATGTATTAGTAAAAGGGAGGGCTGAGGTCACGAGAAGGGCTGTGCGGGGATGAGAAGATAAAGTATCATCGGAAAATAACTGTACTCAGCCCGGTATGTCCACTTTCAGTTCTCTTTGTCATTAAAATGGCAAACAATAAGCTACTCTACTGAAATGAACTGGGAAGACGTTCATAGTACAGTAGTTTATTGTTTGCCATATATGGACAATAACATATGAGACTTGAGTATATTGAAAGAGACACACCGGGCCTGCTCTAGAAAATAATTCGTAGCATGTATAAATTAAAGAAAATGTGATTAAGTTTTATCCCCTGTACCCCTGAAGATGTTTTTTTAAAGACGAAAATTTGGCAAAATCGAATAGCAGTATTTGGTGTATTGTATTTATTCTTCAGAGCAGGTCTGCCCTGAAGAAGACTTATTAAAGACGAAAAAAAGAGTCGAATACCTGGTGTATTGTATTTTTTCTTCTGGTTCACGAACACGACTATTTGGGCCTTTTGAATTGATTCCTAGCAGTTTACAAGTATAGGTGTCTTCTCGTCTTTTCACACGCTGTCTTTTCGGCGTCGGGTTTACTCCTGTTGTTAAACTTCGCACTTCACAAGCATAGTCTACAAGTAGTAATCTACAAAAAAAAACTTTTGATAGAATCTTATAACAACAATGGCTTAATAATCAAGCCAGAATAAAGGTAATGTTAACCATTTTTGTGTATAGATAAAGTAAAAGGAAATAAAATGGAAAATTGAAAAGGGCAAAAAAAATGATGTTGGGGCTGTGGATCAAACCTGAAGTTTCAAGATTAGCAAGAAAAAAAATGTAGACCATATATCCAGACAAGCGCTGAATCATCGTATGGCAGCTGAAAGCTTTACGGCTAGGCTGGAGATTTCGGTCCCAGCACCGCTATCTAGCGAGCTGCACAACACAAAGGAACCTGAGGTACCCGCGCATTAATGGGGAGGCAATAACCAGGATCCCAGCCCTGTTTTAGTCGGTTACGCCACGCACAGCTCGTTAAGATGTAGAATAGAAAATATCGATGTCTATCAGGGCGCCATTGGTATCTTGGGAAACCCCAAACCTGTATGATAAGCAGTGATGTAATCGTCATAGGCACGTGTACATATTATTTCTTTTGTGCGCAAGAGACAACAAAAATAGCTGAGTTGGTAAGATTTAAATAAGGATCCAAGACAAAAACATTAGTGCAGTTGTATGGGCAGGCCGTCCTGGATTATAGGTTGTTGAAAAATCGAACGTAGTTTGCATTCTGCCTTCTGTCAAGCGATTGGACGTGTGAACCTTAGTCTAATACCTTAACTCTTCTATTATGACCATTACTCCAAGTTGTGAAAGTATAGTCACAAAAAGGCATTGGCAAGATAACCTTGATAATATGACCGCTTCTCCGCATTGGCAAGGCATTTGACACAAGAGAAACTGTATAACGTGACCGTTTGTAAACTGGCCTTTGTCTACCCCATATTCCTTTGCCGTTCTCGGTAACTAAATCCCAGTTTTCGATGACACAGATCTCGTTATTTTCGGTTTCAAATAAGGCTTATCCCTGTTATCGGATTTTTAGGACTCTGTAGAATGAAAAGGGTCTGGCCTCATGCAAAAAGCTTTGAAAGCTATCAAATACCAACACTTTTTCAAGACCTTAGCAGCGGGTGGGGCACTGGGGGCATGTGCGCCCTCAAATATTTTCAAACATTATAAGAAAATGACAAGTAGGGGCGTGGCTATGCCTCCCATTTTTTTCTCTGTTGCGGCCATTTTTCATATTAAAGAAGACCATGATCACTGCTTTTTTAGTGGTAAACCGACTTTCATATCAATCAATAGCAGTCGTTTTTCTAATGGTCTAAAATAAAACTTTTAAAAGAAAAAGGTAGGTTAGGTTACTTAAAGCCAAGCTACCCTCCGACCGCTCTACCACCAACCAACCTCTTGGTGCCTTCCGCTGCGGAAAAAACTGCCTAACCCTCCCTATAGTAGAACCGATGGCCTGACAAGCTACAAATTTTTCTCAACAGGTGGAACACGACCTATAACCTCCTACATAACCCGCGATACTAAAACCTCGATTTATATGATTCAATGTAGCCGCTGCAACCTTCATTCAATATATATTGATGAAATTAAAAGCAAAGCAAGAGAAGCCACACTGATAGCTCGCCAGCTCTCGCTGGCACTTTTGAACCCAGTGGCCTCAACCGGCGTGAAGAAACCGTTTTACCATCTTCCTTAAGTTACTCCTTACTCAATTACTACTTTTATATTTTGTTAGTTAATCATCAATGAACTTTGTACATATACTAGCTGTAACATGCCACTGTAACTCATTTATAACCTGAAGAAGGCAGGTATTGGCCTGCCGAAATATGGTTTAAAAATAACAACTCTGCGTTGTTGTGGACTTTTTCTTTTAAAGGTTTTATTTCATAAATCAACTGTCGACGCAGATTTCAAGGTCCGACGACATCAGCAGATAGAGGCTGACCGGTGGTTTCTTCCTACCTTTTTGTGGTCTAAAAGAGCCTGGGTCGAGCACGTGGGAAACCTGTGATTCTCTAAAAACGCTAAGGCCTGGGCAGTTAACATGAATTCCTGCAAGTTTACGTAGAAATTCTCGACGTACACAGTTCTAGGGCGACAAAAAGCAAAAAAAAAATTGATTGAAGCGGGTTTCTAAAGACAATATGTTATGTACTCATAAAGAATTGACCGAGCGAGCTAAAAACGACAATGTTCAAATCAAGATTGATTGATATGGATAGAGAATACTTGAAGTAACATGACCCTCTCTGGATATCAGTGAGTTCGAGGACTACATGGTTAACTTATGTGCTGTTTGGTCTACAAAGTCGGCATGTCCGCAGGCTTTTCGTGTCCAGGAGGCAAGACTAACATTAAATAAACGGATTGATATGAAAAGTGCCGATACCTGCTGTACTGTATCTGACGCGCTGAAAGACTTTCGATGAAGTCCGCAGCTATGAGTTGACCCCCACCCACCCCACCCCTTGAACGCAAATCTAGACTTTTTGCATATGATGGGATGGAGATGCCTGTGTGTTCCCTGCATAGCAAGGAACGCCTTGGCGTTTACTTTAAAAAGCTTGAAACACCCCCAGCCTGCCAGCAATGCGACTTTATCAATTAGTCAAACAAAGTGTTACTTACTGTTGGAATTAGCTCGGATATTAGAATTTGAAGAGATTTTCCACGCAAACTTACAGGAATTTGTTTTAACTACAATTATGCAGGCTGCCATCTAAAAAAATACCCAGATGCCATCTAAAAAATACCTAGACCCTAACTTTTTAAGTTGTAACAGGTTCCCCGTGCGCTCGCTCCAGTTTCTCTCTACTGTCTTTTAAAAAAAATCGACAGCCATTGATGAATGGGATGTCGGGTCATTTGCAAAAATGGGAACCTTGCATTTCTATTTCCTTGGGAGAAACTCGGAACAGATTCAATTAAAAATGAGACATCAAGTTAAGAGGTTATTTGATTTAATCGATGGTAACTCGGAAAAAAGACTATCGATTCAGGAAATACGAGACATTTGTTCCATAACAACAATAGCCATACAACATCCGCTCGGTGGCCGATACAGACACGCGATGTTTCCGATTTGAAGCGATCGCAGCTCGGGTCAAGTCGGACACCTTCGGGTCATCCAATTAGATCCAGACATGACAAACTATCCTATTACGTCGCTGTGGAATCCTAGTCTCGCTTATGAGCCGGTGGCGTGATCTTTTCACTTTAGATCTTCTGATATACCGAGGAAGAGAGAGCGTGCGCGCGGCCTAGTAATAGAAAGCTCATTCAAGTTACACCCGGCAAAGTGTTTCTACACTTCTCTTAGAAATGGGCCATAATATTCCTCACAAAGATAAAAACCCGAGCCCTCGATCAATGGGACGCCAATCGGGCACGGAGATGTACATAAATCCGACTTATTTAGAGTACAGAGCGTGGTTAAACGACCAGGATTCGGACAGAGTCAGCCTTCCAAGCGCCTCCGAGCTTCACATAGACGGCTTGTGTAGAATGACCGAGGATACTATTTCAATGACGAAATCTGATGTTGGATCGCTGCAACGAAAATCCCGGTCAAGGAACAAGGCAGTGTTTTTTAACGCTTTGGTATTTTTATTCTCATTCTCGTCCATGGTAGTCACGGCGCTGTTCCTATTTGGGGAAATCAGTTCTCCCTCGTGCGGATGCGGCGTCCAAAAAGGTGAGTACTACAAACCGTATAACAACCCACACACCAAGCCAGGCAATTTGAAAGCTCTCGAGTACACCGCTAAACCGTGTGAAATATCGTAAGAAGCAAATATCAGGTTACCAAAAATTTCCTTGATCTTTCGAGAGTTCGGGAAAATATGAGAAAGTTTTCCGACAGAAGAATTACGATCCGCGCTTTGTAACCAAGTATTTATATGAAATGCGCGCGAATATTTTGCTCGCACAAGGCGGGTGACATTCTTGTGTTAGTAAACATCGCATGCTTCAACTTCAACCCTTCAAGTTTTTTTAATGATCTTGCTGAACCTCGTTTCTACCTACTGATACCACTAATAGTAAACGTAGTGCTGCACGTATAATTGACACTCGTTTATAATACTCTTATATCGACTTATATGTGTTTATATTCATATCGACACTCACGCCGTTTGCGCGCTTTAAGAATAATTCTAATACATTACACACGATTTTCTAAATAATCATGAGTTTGTCTCAAACACGAGATTGCGTGCACTTAGAGAACTGCTTGTCAAAGGCTTTTGACTGGAAGTCCCAGTCAATGATCAGTGTTTACAGCCCAATCCTTAGGGGGAGTGGCAGAGGACTTGGTTGGGAGGATGCCATTCTTGTATTTTTTGGCAAGATATACGATCTGTAGCAGAAGGAGTCCTACAACAGATTTCAAGGCTAAAACCCTGTCAAGTTCGCAAACACAACGAGCGTGGGAAACTTATACTACTGTCTTCTTGATCTAAGCATCGTGACCCCTAACTTTCGTTCCAAGAAATAACTTGCAGTACTAGCCACTAGAGCTTTCTATCAAAAGTAGAGTTTCGATAACGGAGTTTTGATAACGAAGTAACGGAACAAAACAACCTATAACCTTTTTTTTCTGAGACAGTTGATAAATTTGTGTTCATAAGAAATACAATTACTTTGTACGATGTGTAGACTTGTGTTATTTAAACTATGTACATCACCGTTTGTCATATTTAGTCAGCGAGGTATGCCAATCTTTGGCAAACATGATAAGCGAACGGTGCGGTGATGACATTCAAAAGAAAACTTCCGAGCCACGTGCTGTTTCACTGTGCTAAGACACAGCGATGAGTCCGTATTAACTTGTTGAACGCCAAAACAGCTGTGGAATACACGCAATATTCTCCTAATACTGCCGTAGTCTTCCCACGATGTTGTTAAAGCACTAGGACCCACAGCTCAACCATATTGTTTTGATTACTGAGCTTTATTCGTTTGACTTTTTTAGAGAGAAATACAAAAAAAAATCTGAAAGCATTTTTAGGGACCCGCTATTTGATACGTGGCGGGTCGGTAACGAAAATTCCCCGATTGTGCAATCCACAACGCTTTTTCTCCTCAACTACTCAATTACACCCACATTACTCCCTAGCTATACTGTCATTTTTTACTAATTTCTATCTAGATAAAGAAGGGGTTAAAAAGGCTGCCCTGCCCTTCCAAGGAGAACTTGTTTTGCTTATATGGGCACGCTCTCGTACGTGCGTATTTCAGCTTTTCAGCTTACTTCGATCTCTATCTAAAAGGGTTGAAATTTCAGACTAAGCCTTACCATAAAAAAAGGTTCGAGACTTGAAGAGAAAAAAACGTGGATATTTGTCAAGAAAGAAGAAACATGGTACTCGTAAAACTACTTGACCGGCTGGCGAAAAAGTCTCGGAGATTGATATACAATTCAAAACAAGTGCAACTTAAAAAAAACGAGCGTAACACAAAACCGAGTCGCCAAAAGCATTATTGACTCTTTCAAGCAAGAAGCACGGGTGCCCTAGTGTGTTAGCACGTCGGCCTCTCACAGCTGTGGCCCAGGTTCGAATCCTGGCTCAAACTGGGGATTTTTTCCGGGTTCCTGCCTTGATTCGAATTGTGTCACAAGTGAGTTGAAGTTATTCTCCCGTGTTTCCAGTCTTCTCGGATAAGGACACTAAACCGGAGGTCCCGTCTCTTCAAGCTGCATTACACTAACCTGAACCGAAGGGACGCAAAAGAACCACTGAGGACGCAATAAACCCTCTGGCAGTGACCACCCCCAGTGACAGTGCTTACTAACAATACACACACGGGGGCACTTGATGTGGAGCCCTAGCTCTGTTGTGCCTTCCGCACCATTATAGCTGGTGGAAGTTAGTACATACAAACAGATGTATTCTCGATATGACAGTCGATTTTCAATATCACCAATAAAGTATCAGACTTCACCCGATTATTTGAACATCCCTTTCAAAAAGAGCGTTAGTTTTAATAATGTAAACAATAACAAATGAGTGGCTGATCGACATTCATTAATGTCCAAGTATGCGGCGTTTTATTAAGGCGAACATCTCTGCGTCATGTGTCTGCCTATCCAGTGCATATACCTATCTTGAACATTATGCACTCGTAAGATTTACGTCAGAATATTTAATAAAGGTCAGAAGCAATCGATCTTATAAACGCACTTTTTCCTTGTTGCATTCCAATCTGTGAAGATTGGTAAAACAAGAACACAAAAGTTTTCCTCGAAGTGTCTGCGACAGTTTGCGTTCAATGTACAGGCCCGACTGAAAGGTCAGCTCTTTTTAAGGAAAGTTTTGTACTACTCCGCGGTAGGACGAGCTACCTTGAAATAAAATGGTCCGCTTTATGGGTAAACAACCCCCACCCCCCCCCCCTCCCTAACAAAACTCTAGCTACGGGCCTGATGTAATTGTTTTCTTTTTACGCGTTATCTAGAATATAAACGGCTTTTTTTTTCGCTTCTGATAGCCTAAAGGGATAACTGAAATTGCGAAAGAATCACAGACATTTACAAATGATATAAAGGCGTTCGACGATCTTTTTGTCGTTTACCATTGGTTTTTATTATCGGAAATCCATGCTCCTTCGTGTACAGGAGAACGGAAGTACCGAATGGTGTTTTTGAATATGGCATGGCTAGCTTAATCACCAGAAAAATATTGTGGGTTATCAGGAAATAGAGCTTTTCAAGCATCACTTGAAGAAAAAAAAGTGCGACATATTTTAGAGGGCCCTTTACTCCAAATATTACCTTTATATCCACCCGAGACCTCTGTCACTAGGTTCACGCCTTCCCCCAGGAGCCAGCATTACACGCCACCTAAGGCTCTTCAGAACAGAGAGTTTGATAATAAATTCAATACGTTCGTGTATAATTTTGACATTTTTTTTATTTCTAGCCAACAAGAATAACAATTTTTGCGTTACTGTCGAATCAGTTGTATCGCGACCCGCGTTTTCGAAACACGACTTGTTTTGGTTTTCTGTTCCGTCAGTAAAACCATATATTCTGAGCCAATCAGAGTCTCGCTTTGTGCACTTCCCTGGCTACCCTCTGGACGAAAACCACACAGTTTCGCGACAGAAAGCCAGGCAACTGCACTAGGCGAGAGATGGCAAAAATCTGATTGCCTTAGAATAATTTGACTGGCGGAACAGAAAATCCCAAAAGCCGAAAACAAATCGATGTTTTGAAAGTGCGGCGTCGCGATACAACGGATTCGACAGTAATGCATTACGAACCTTTAATGGGAAAATCATGTGGTCCTTTGTCATTATAAAAATGAGCAGACCCGCACATGTCTGTTTGTTTGGGACTTATTTGGGAATCTATCATGCCCTTTATACTCTCTTTATGAAGGATGGTGTTAACATCTTTTTGCGATTTACGCGCGTAAGAGTGATCATCCACCTGTCAACACAGGTGCGTCTGCAAAGAAGTGAGTCCAAAGTCCACAACGCTTTTCTACTCAACTACTCAAATACACACACATCACTGCCTGGCTATACTGTCATTTCTTACCGTTTTCTACTTGGATGAGGATGGGGTTTTAACCTCTTAAGGCTGCCCTTTTTAGGGAGAACTTGTTTTTGCTTGTATGAGCACGCTCGCGTACGTGCGTATATCACCCTTTCGATCTCTATCTTTCGTGTCGATCATCGCGGATGTAAAAAATGGGTTGAAATTTCAGACTAAGCCTTACCATAAAAAGATTTTTGAGACTTGAAGAGAAAAAAACGTGGATATTTGACAAGAAAGAAGCGACTTTGAATACATGGTACTCGTAAAACTACTTGACCGGCCGGCGAAAAAGTCTTGGAGATTGATATACAATTCAAAACAAGTGCAACTTGAAAAAAAAACGAGCGTAACTATAGAACAAAGCACAATTTAACAATCGAAGGGACTTTGGACTGCTCAAGGGCTTACTCTTAGCAGAAATATGCGGGTATCTATTTTTATTTGTCCCAAAATCTGATTTTAGGTGTGCATAGTTTTACTGTCGACTATGATTTTTCTTACTTTTTAGTTCTTATTTATCTTATGTACAGTACGTGTAGGAATTTTCTTGTTATCCCCGATGGAGATTCGGAAACCGGAATGTCAGACAGCTAACCTCTAACCTATTCGTCGCTGAACCTCTATCGATATATAAACTAGACAAGACGTGAATCGGAAGACAAGAAGTAACTAGAAGGCACACTACGCATACAAGTCACAACTCCTACTCAGTCCACCTCAATCACCGACACCTGCCCAGTATAAGAGCCTCACCTAATTAAACGTGTTGTACTTTTATATAATATAGAATCCGATGACGAGGGGACTGTACGTGAGAAAGGAAACAACGAAAGTACTGACAGTGCTACCCGCCACGACATTTCATAATTTTAAAGCTTGTTTTGTCATAGTTCTGGGAGGATTTGTGATCTTTGCTAGTTGGAAAAAAAAATGTCTAGAGATAAAACAGATTTTAAAATAAGCGCCTCTCACGAATAAACGCCCTGTTGGGAATAGATGAAAAAAATAAAAGAAATTCCGTGCTCGATTCTCGCCAATGATCC